>NW_024342644.1:4675202-4806465 GCF_902729225.1 Pteropus medius | reverse complement strand
ATAATAATCTAATAGGTTTTCCTTTATAAGTTAACCATTTTCTTCTCCCAAGGACTATTTCTGCCCTGAGAATTCTATCTTTGTCATTGACTTTTGATAATTTTAATACAATCTCTTGGTGAAAGCATTTTTGTGTTGAGATCATTGGGTGTTCTGTTGACTTCTTGAATTCCAAGCTCCAGCTCATTCCTTAGATTTGGGAAATTCTTGTCATCTATTTGTCTGAAAATGCTTTCTAGTCCCTGTTCCTTTTCCTCGCCTTCGATAATGCCCATTATTCTTATGTTTCCTCTCCTGATGGTATCAACTAGTTCTTGTATTTCTCTTTCATTATTTTTCATTCTTTGGTTTCTTCCTTCTTCCTTCTGATTTATTTTTAGATTTGTCTTTGATATTACTGATCCTTTCCTCCATTTGGTCGACTCAATTTCCCAAGTGTGCTATTTCATTTTCGACTCTTGTAGTGTGTGTGTGTGTGTGTGTGTGTGTGTGTGTTTATCTCCAGAAGATCTATTTTGTTCTTTTTGAGGGTTTCAATCTCCTTGCTCTGATCATCTGGTTGTTTTTTCAATTCCTGAAATTGTTGATATGACTCATTTTGGATCTCACTGAGTTTTTTCAGAAGTACTATCCTGAATTCTCTGTCATTTAAATTGCATATTTCTATGTCTGTAAACTTATTTTCTGGAGATGTTTCTCTTTCTTTCTGAGATGCCTTGTCACCTTGGTTGTTCATGGTGTTTAATGGACTATTTCTCTGAAGTGTATTTTGCTTTTCTTCCAGAAAGATTTATTATATGAAGGTGTCTCTTTAGCCTGTTGCAAAGAAGGCATTTTTTCTTTTGGTTTCCAGTAGGTGGCGTCTAAGCCTCTTGGATCCCTGTTTTATATAAAGCCTTAATAATGCCTTACTATTTTCTTGTAGATATTTAATCATGCTCGCTACTCTGTCTCAGTCCCTGTCAGTGTTAGCAACAGTTTCAGTAGCCATTCTGAGGAAAAAGAATGAGGCTGGAGGCATCACTCTGCCCAACTTCAAATTATACTACAAAGCAACAGTATCAAAACAGCACGATATTGGCATAAAAATAGACACACAGACTAGTGGAACAGAATTGAGAGTCCAGAATTAAACCCATATTTAAATGGGCAAATAATTTTCAACAAAAATGCCAAAAACATATAGTGGAGAAAGGAAAGCCTCTTCAATAAGTGTTGCTGGGAAAACTGGAAAGCGACCTGCAAGAGAATGAAACTAGACTGTTGTCTATCTCCACACACCAAAATTAACTCAAAATGGATTAAGGACCTGAATATAAGACTTGGAACAATAAATTGCATAGAAGAAAACTTAGGAACTAAACTCAAGGACCTTGGACTTAAAGGGGATTTTATGAATTTGACCTCAAAGGCAAGGGAGTAAAAGCTAAAATAAATGAATGGGACTACATTAAACTAAAAAGCTTCTGCTCAGCAAAAGAAATCATCAACAAGGTAAAGAGACAACCATCCGAATGGGAAAATATATTTGCAAGCAACGCCTCCAATAAGGGCGTAATATCCAAAATATGCAAAGGACTCATAGGACTCAATAACAACAAAAAAAGAGAAATGATCCAATCAAAAAATGGGCAGAGGCCCTGAACTGACACTTCTCCCTAGAGAACATACAAGTGGACAACAAAGACGCTCAACATTGCTAGCTATTAGGGAAATGCAAATCAAAACCACCATGAGATACCAGCTCACACCTGCTAGAACAGCTATAATCAACAGGACAAGTAATAACAAATGCTGGAGAGAATGTGGAGACAAAGGAACCCTCATACACTGCTGGTGGGACTGCATATTGGTACAGCCACTATGGAAGACAGTATGGAGGATCCTCAAAACACTAAGAATCAATCTACCATATAATCCAGCAATCCTGCTACTGAGTATTTACCCAGAAGACTTGAAAATTCATATTTGAAAAGATATTTGCACAGTGATGTTCATAGCAGCATTATTCATGGTGACCAGGACACGGAAGCAACTGAAGTGTCCTATGATAAATGATTGGCTAAAGAAGCTGTGGTACATATATACAATGGAATACTACTCAGCCATAAGAAGAGATGGAATACTGCCAGTTGCGACAACACGGATGGACCTCGAGATAAACATGCTAAGCGAAATAAGCCAGACAGAAGTTGAAAATCACATTATATCTCTTATATGTGAGATATAAATCTAAAAGCAACAAATGAACAAGACAAACAAACAGACTCATGGACATGGAATAGACTAGTGGTTTACCAGAGGGTAAGGGGTAGGGGGAGTGGGGAGATAAATGGGATAAAGGGGGTCAAATATGTGGTGATGGAAAGGAATCTAACTATGGGAGGTGAATACACAGTGTAAATATATATATGCCTTACTGTTCAAGTGTACAGATGAAACAATGGATTTTGTTAACCAATGTCACCATAAAAAATAAAAAAATAAAAAATATATATATATATACACACATATTTTGAAATGATTAAAATGTGATCTAGCTACTGTATTAAATTGGGAGTTATTAAAAGTTGACAATAAATAAATAAATAAATAAATAAATAAATAAATAATAAATTAGTGGTTACCAGAGGGAAGGGGGAGGAAAGAGGAGGGAGGTAGATGGGGTAAAAGGAGTCAAATATGCGGAGACATTAAAGAATTAAAAATAAATTTAAAAAATATAAAAAATATATCTAATACATCACTTTCATTCTTTCTTTAATTGAACCACTTCAAATATAATCATTTTGTTAGTTATTCTGAGAGCCTTAAAACTGGTCTCCCCGTTTGGAGTTCAATCTTCTCTTCACCAGGCCAACTCCTAATTATACTTTTGGTCCTAACTTAAATTTCTTACAGAAAGCATTTGATAATCCCTCAGACTAGATTGGGTTCCTCCTCTTGTTCGTGATCATAATATACTATCTTTCTCCTTTGTACCACTTGTAAATGGTATTATTAAATAATCGTGTATATGTAGAAATCTACATACATAAATACACATATATATGTTTATTCCCTTTGTTGCCAAACCGTCTACTCTGTGAAGACAGAGCCATATCTACATTATCCCATTGCTTACTGCACTGCCTAGAACATAGTAGGTTCTCAGAAGTTATTTGTTAACTAGACTACATATAAAATGAGACATATATATTTTAATTGAAAAATATGTTTATGTGTATTTATATATAATATTTTAAACCTAATTTCCTTTTCTGTTCCAGGATCACATCTAGGATTTACATTACATTACATTACATTACATTACATTACATTACATTACATTACATTACGTCCTTGTCTTCTTAGGCTCTTCCTGGCTCCGATGATAGTATTTCAAACTTGTTTTTTGATGTCTGACAGTTCTGAGGAGTATGGTAAAGTATATAATAAGGTTTCCCTTTAGTAGAATTTGAAGTTTTTCTCATGATTAGACTGGGGTTATGGGTTTATGGGAGAAAGACCACAGAGGTAAAGAGCCGTTTTCAACACATCATGTCAAGGTTACCTACTGTCAACATGACATCACTGTTGACGTTGACCTTGATCGCCTGGATGTAGTGTTTGTCAGGTTTCTCCTCCACAAAGTTTCATTTCTCCCACTTTCCGTACTCTTTAGAAGGAAGTCACAGCACAGCTCACACTTAATGAGTGGGGAGTTATGGTCCCCCTTAATATTACCACATTTTTAACATTTTTAAGTGTATTATTTCAAGTCTTTTGAAGAATAATGATCGAACTTATCTCTTTATAGGGTCTGTATCAGGAATGCCCCCAATCTTTAGTTAAGAGCTATGTTTCATTTCCTTAAAGGCTGGAGATCAACAAATGAAAGCGGTACAGATGGCAAAATATCTGAGCTGACTAGGAGAAAGAAGGAAGGCCACTGCCTACACTTTTCCCTTCTCTGGTGGAAATCCAAAAAACTAAGAGTCGAGTATAACAGTCGTCACTATGCAGTTCTTCTGAACAAGAGTTTGAGACTGACAGAATCTAATTAATAGTCTTCCTGGATTTGAAGCTAAGCTCTACCATTTTCTGGCCTTTATGATCCTGACAAATCTTTAATCTAAGACTCAGTTTCCCCAGTGACAAAATAGGCGCAATGTCAATATCTACCTAATAGGGTAGTCGAAATTATTTCAGGAGACAAAGAATATGAAGCCTTTTATACTCAACAAACAAACAATGCAGTGGGGATATTTGTTAATATTAAGTAGATGTATCTTTCCTGCTTAGGAATCATGTTACCCTCTTGTTCTCTTCGTGTCATTGGCATGCCTTCATGGGGTCGTGGGTACTATCTTGAACACAGCTTAGCTTCAGATCTTATCAAAGTAATTAGTAATCTTGAGAACCATATTTTATTGAATGAGAAGAGTTTTCTTAATTCTAAAAGCCTTCCTTTACATATTCACAGGAAAGCTTGGGTGTCATTTTTTTATAAGCTATAAGCCGAAGTGTGGAGAGAATGGTTCTATGATATAAAAGCAATTTCTGTGAGATGGGAAAGGAGGGAGAAGGAAGGAATCAGGAAAGGGGATGAAAGAAGTGGGACAGAGATTCAGACTGATGAAAATGCTTCTGGATCTGTAAGAGACTAGTCCCTCATGTCTTGGTCTGGGGTGATGAGTAAGACATTAGTTTAAAAGCTGAGGCAGCTTGAGAAAGAATTTGAGACTGTCTAGGCTAATGCTCTGCTTCTCCCCGTTGGCACTCTCCCAGCCTTGCTTTGGTAGGATGAAGGGAATAGAAAGGTGGGCTCCAGAGAGCATTCAGCTGGTCCTTCTTG
Source organism: Pteropus medius (assembly GCF_902729225.1). Taxonomy (NCBI): domain Eukaryota; kingdom Metazoa; phylum Chordata; class Mammalia; order Chiroptera; family Pteropodidae; genus Pteropus; species Pteropus medius. The sequence goes on along the minus strand of NW_024342644.1, from coordinate 4,801,628 downwards.
TGGCATGGAGGATTTCCTGGGAGATCCCATGAATGATGCAGAAAAGCGTTAAGAATTAAGAGTCATTGTGACTGTCCAAGGTCCATCACGTATGGGCATGGTTAGAGGAGTGCTAGGTCAGGGGCTGCATGGTGGACAGCCCAGAGTTGGGAGCCAGAGGCAGGCAGAGCTGAGCCTCACAAGTACCCCTGCATGGTTAGCAGTGGGACTTAGTTAGCAGGAGTTTGCTATTTCCTGGGAGCAATTGTCCTACCAAAAGTTTCTCAGAGGGCATACCATTACTGACATCAGCGTCCACTGGGACAGAAGTCTGTGCCCAAAAAAGAGATGAGAAAAGCTACTCCTCAGCCAGGGGTCAGCAGGAGGCAGCAGAGGACAAGAGATTATAGGCACCTACCCTGGCTGGCAGGACAACTAAAGATGCTTTCTTAGACCCATCCTGGGAGGAGGGGGATTCAAGGGACAGATGAAGAAAGGGGGAAAAGGGCCCAATGTTGAGTTCGAATTGACTGAATATTTACCTGAAAGACTTGAATTTTAAATAGGAAGAAACTATCCAAGAATCCTTTTCTTCATATCTGTACCATTTTTTTAGCCTATTATTTTCTTGTTTACCTGTTTTCCTTTTTCAACTCTTCTTTTTAAAATACCTTTATTTTAAACTTCTTTTTCCAGTTATCTTGTTTGGGATTTAAAGTTTCATTTTACAAGCTTCAAGAAGCTTGAACCCCTTTTGCCTATTCCCAAACCATTGGATGAATATCACATTTTAATTAAAAAAAAAAATCCTACCTTTGTCAATATCTTTAGCCAAAAAAAAAAAATCATTCATTCATAAACTCATTGATAGTTTTATCTTTAAAGATTATTCGTATTGTCTTACTGTTTGAATTTCCTAAGATTCACTTCCTATTTTGAGCAAAGCCATTCATGTGCTTGTCTTTGATGAAGCAAATCTTTTTAAAAGTACCAAATGTGAAAACATATAAAGAGAAGCATAATTAATAGTTTTTGATCATTTGCCTCCAAAAGGAATATTAGCAATTTATTGGGTATAACTCATACATTCAGATAATCCTGGTTTCACTCTACTAGTGTCTCCTTTTTCTTCCATGGAATTGTGGCTTTCCTTTTGACCCTACTGTTTATGAGTTGGTTTTTAATATTCATAGATTTGAGTTAGCTTTGCTTTGGCACATGGCCTGTTATGTAACTCCTAACTAGTTTATGATGGCTTTAAACCGTCTGCAAATTCTGAGACTTTCCTTTTTTCAAAAGGAAGTCTAATTTCCCTCCCTTCAGTAAGAGGTGGACTAGTGACTCATTTCTAAAGAACAGAATGTGGTAGCAGAGACAAAGTATAACTTCTGAGACCAGGTTGTAAAGGGCACTATGGTGTGTTTGATCTCCTGGATGCCTCACTTTGGGGAAGACAACCAGCATGCCGTAAGGACACTCAGCAGTATGGAGATCTATGTGGCGAGGGAGCTCCAGCATCAGGAGGGGGATGCGCCCACAAGTGGGTCCTCCCAGTTCCAATCAAGCCTTCAGACAACTGAAGCTCTGGCTGACCTCTCTCTATACAACCTCATGAGCAATTGGAGCCAGATCTAGAATTACCCACTCCTGAATTCTCAACTCACAGAAATTGTGTGAGATGTTTATTGTTATTTTAAGATGCTGAGTTTAAGGGTCATTCATTTTGCAGCAAACGATTAATAACTAGATTTCTCACAAAATACATTCCAGTACATATAAAAGGACTAGAAAAAAATGTGGGTAAATTGGCATTCTCATATCATCATTATGACAGCCTTGGGTGTGAGTGGCAATGAGGTGAAATAGTATGGCCTGGTGAAATGCTTTTTTCGGCAGTTGCTGCAGTTAACTGGCATTTGTATGTGGCTTGGCTTATTTGTGGTTGACTTACACACAAGGTAAAAATTAAACTGATTCAACAAGGGTGACTAACCAATTACACAAAGGTGTAGCTTTTGGCTCAGAAGTGTTGGGCCCCAATTTTTAGTCCAAGAAAAATAATATCTACTCTGCTTGATATTCCCCAAAACGCATGTTAGACAAAAATAACAACAACAAAAAAAAGAGGCAAACAATAATAAAGAAACCTAAGAACATCTTTAAATGGTTTGGTTCACGCACTTATTTAGGAGACAAAGGCCGAAAATAACTGTTTAAAGTTACAAAGACCAATGTTTTCCAGTTTTAAATCTAAATAGCTACAAGTGTTTTAGGTATTGTGAAAGGGTCAAGTTGGTTTGTAGTATTTTAAAACCAACTGGTTTTTTTTTTTCTCCTTCGAGACTCATTTCTAAACTTACCTTTTCCGTTGTAAAACATTCATTATTCTATTGATCAGCCTCTCACTGTCTTCGTGAAAAGGGTCCCACAAGGATTTCAGAGTTCCCTTCTCAGGGACAAATCTGGCACTGAGAAAACCCATGCTAAGCTCCAAGATGGTGCTTGCTGTCACCTGGGCTCAGATTGCAGTGAGTGGCACCCCAAGCACTTTCCTGAACTGCAGTCTTCTAAGAACTGTATGCAATGACAGAGGCACCAGTGGGCTTCAGAGAGGAGAAAATTACTTGTTTTTCCAAGCATACACAGAGGTATATGTCCCAGAACATCTGAAAGATAAAGTCTAAGTTTCTTTCTTTCTTTTTTAATAAGAGTTTGAGTCCAAACTGACAGTTGCCGGGGAGCAAGATCTCAAATGCTCTGATAAAGTCTTAAGTTTTATTTCAAATTAACTCACTGTATCCAGGGGGAAAATAACCATTAAGTGGCACTCAAATTGACAATTGTCTTTCCCTACACTTTGAGGGATTAGAAACGAATGACAAGCAGGTTAAATTTAGACTTTGGCTTTTTGTTTTCATTCCTGTCAGCTCCAGTTCATAATGTGTTAAAGGGCAGAGTTTGTGTTCTGGTGTTCTCACTGGAGTCTTCCATTCCAGGTCCCTCACCAGCAGAATACTGTAGTAACCCCCAAATGTCTGGTGAGACGATGCTGAGCATTCAAACAGACTGCCTTTCTTCTATGGTAGGAGAAAGTCTGAAACAAACTACTATATATTGCAGATTGACTTTCTGTTGTTGTTTTTTAATTTAGGAGGTAGGCTCAACATTACAGAAATACACTTGTGCTAGTGTTACTGTAATAAGTTTGAGGCTGAATACAAAAAGCTCTCTACGTGATTGTGAACCAGTAGCATCCCTTTTAGTTTTAGCTCTTGGTCCAGAAGAGAGCAAGAACTTATTCATTACATCTTATTTTAAGACTTTTTAATTACATGAACAAAAAGCTTTACTCTTTAAAAATAAAGCTTAATCATGTAATTAGTTGTCTTTTTTCCAACATTGTTCTAAAGCTTGAATATTGTAATTTAAAAAATAAATACTGGTTAAAAGGAGGATAACAGAAGATGGCATCTTGCCCCTACCTAACTCTAAAGTTATTTTTATAAAGTTATTGTTCCCATAAGGTGGTGCCCTAGAAAAACAAGGCTATATTTTTACTATGATAAAAAGTGTGTCCAAATAACTATAAACAAACATGACACCGATAATAATGTACTTGGAAATTAACTGTTAAACACAGGCCTGTATTTAACTATCCAAGAAAATATGTCCTAAAACCAGTTTGCTCTGTCGTAATGACAAATGATGTCAACGACCAAATACCACTGATCTCATACTAGTAAAGGGAATGATAATTTTGTCTTGAATTGTATTTGTAGTGTCATAGTTTATTTAAATATTACATAGCTGCTGTCTACCTACCCCATAAAATTCAAATAACTTTTGAGCTTTTTTCCTCCCTCTGCTTTTTCCTAGAAGTCAATATAAGACACCCTCTGTTCAGAATAGGTCAGATCTAATTCTTGATCACTTCAGAAAGGCTACTGTAAACAGCTGAGATTTTTCTGTAATACTATTTTTAGATAAGTCTTTCATATTAAGCTATCTTTAGATACTATTTCATGGGTGGCAGGGCACTGCTACTTGCTCTAAAGATGGGTTTCAGCATCGTGACCATGTGTAACAAACTCTGTCCTATCTGCTGCAGATGCCCCCACCAATATTGGTCAGTCTGGAACTTTTGACACTCACCACAGCCCTTTTGATCTCTGCAGTTACCTAGTCCTCCCTTCAAGAGGCTTGCCTTTCCATATGTCACAAGACAGAACACAGATAGGAGAGATTGATGGAAGTGTGAGTGGAATCCTGGCTCTTCCACCCTCTCCCAGTCACTAACCTCTGAACCTCAGTTTTCCATCATCAAACACTTAATAATGACAGTACCTATGTCCTCTGCTGCTGTGAAGATTAAATGAGATAATAAATATCGAATGTTGGTAACAGTGCCTACACACAGAAAACCCTCAACGAATGCTGGCTGTTACTATTACTGTTTAAGCTGCAGAGACATGGGACATAGAAATGTGGAAAATCAGATCTGAAACTAACGGCAAGATTAAAGACAAACAATTGCTGTTTTAAAATCTGAATTAGACAGTCTGTATTCTAAAACACATACACACACAAAATCTGTACCAATTAAATACAATGAAGTTGAAAGGGGATATAAATTACAGTTTTTTCTTTTTTAAAACAGATAATAGTAAAATACTACAGTCAGCTCACTATACACAAAAATCATGAACAGCAGCTTTTCATTAAAATCTCCAATATCTTATTCATTTACTGATGCTAAGAACTTAAAGAAAAAAGGTACAGCAGGCTGTACACATTCTCTCGCTCTCACAACACATTTATTGCTGTACATCTAGACCAATTGTACAGGCATCTACAGAACAGGTACATAAAGTACCTTTGTAAAAATTTCTGCACACATAATCCTTCAACATCTCCATCGATAGGAGAATTTTACAAATGAAGACATGGACAGCAGGGTCATCTGTATTTAATCATCTCCTGCAAACATAGTGAAGTGTGTACTTGTGAACTTTATAGCTCAATGCATCTCGTCAGCATTTCCCAGAAATTAAGTAAAACAGCAACAGCAAAATCACACCACAATGAAGCCCACCAATCCAAAACAAAACCACACAAACAAAAAAACAAAAATCAACACCCTTTCCCACCCCAATCCAACTCTTGATATTCCTTCTGTTTTTACAGTAATACTGCTTTCCACACTCTACCTGCCTTGCTGGGCTGAACCAAGGTATGAGAACAGCTGGAGGCAGGGCCCTCATAATTGTCAACTGTTATAATACAATGTCAAGTCAGCAAGTGGCGGGCTAGGTGGAAGACCAAAGAATACAGCTGTGAAATTTTTCAGTGTGCTTATGAAACAGAGGACAGAACGGCAGCATGTGGCCTGGTAGCCAAGGGGAGTATGGCACCACACTTGCAGTCAAATTGTATGTACACATAAAACAAGAGTGGACAGCAAAATTCAGTCGTGTGTAAGTTCTTTGGTTATAAAGAACGGCATTCTCTAACTTTTTCTGCAGAGGGATTTGTGACCTCATTCTTAGGCAATCAAGTCTTTTTCATCTGCTCGTGTATATGGGATTGCCCAAGTTGCTTTGTAACAAAGTCCAGTACCTTATGATTTTCTATAAACCACTTTTATCTGCATTTTAGTGTTCAGTCTGTCTGTCTCTGAACAGACATACTATAGATACACATTTCATATACATAATATATATTATTTATAAAAAAAAACTAAGAGTATTGACTCCAGATTCTACAGTAAGAACTGATTAAAACTGTACAAGAATGAGTTTGTTTGAATCTGTGGAGGTTTCTACACAGTGGGGTGTGTAGTAAGTGCAAACAAAAATACTGCCACTTAATTAATCCAGGGTTTTCAGTTCTCTGGCTTTCTGAAAAAAGCAGAAGCTGTCGATTCACCCAGGCGACAAAGCACCGCTGATTCTTCCCTCTCAGGAGGGAATAGAAGGTGGCCTAGGAAGCACATGGCTTCTCCATGCTGGTCTGAGGTCCTGCTGGGCCGCAGCATGTTTTAAAGATGAGGCTGGTGCTTTTTCAAGAGGACCTGGGACAAAGACGCTGAGGCCTGTGGAGGAAGTGCTCGCTGCCTTTCACCGAGGGGTCGAGGTCCTGTTCCCCTGGAATGCAGAGGATGGTGAGTTCGAGCTCTTGTCCCCATCTCCCTTCCCCGCCCACAGGGGCTCTTCCTAAAGAGACCCACAGGATCCAGTTTATTATGGAATTCAGTTCTAGAATTTACACTATACGAGGGAGAAACCTAGCTCCAAGGTAAAGCTTATAGGAAAAGTAATGGACGGCAAAGCCCAGAGTTAAAGTAGAAAACTGTTACTTCTGGGTTTATGTGCTGTGGTATCGGGGTAAGAACAAAAGTCAAATTTAAGTACTTAAAAAGTTTTCAAACTGTAACAGTGTCAGAACAACTTATTAAAACCAAAATAAAAATACTAAAGACATTTAAAAAGGAAAAAATCACCATAATCTCATATTACCATAATACAACAAATATTTTTGTGAATTCCTTTTAAACCAAGATCTTTGGCAGGGACACAGCATTCTGGAGACTTTCAAAAAGTAAAATCCAAGCATTCTTTCTGTTTGTTGGGTTCTAAATAACCTAGGCAATGAAATGAGGGGGGCTGTTGCCCCTCTTCCCTCTTCTATGGGCTGTGAGCCTCACAGTGCAGGCCTGAGACACCCTGCCTCATATTACTTCAGTGGAGGGGTTTGTGAAAAACTTATCCCCCCGATCCACCCCAAGTGAAGCAAAATCTCAAGTGTGGAGAGTAGTGACTCCTGGGACTCTGAATTTTTAAGAGGCACCCTCTCCCGACCCCGCAGGGAGTTGATTACACATTTAGATTGAGAAGCAGTTACAGGATGAACTTCCACAGTAAAACAGAGAGACTGAATGGCACCAGGATTACTTTATCCTTCACCAAGCAATTATCTTATCCTTCACCAAACCACTTTCTCGTTTGGTCAGCTGTTTTGCTAAAGCGCTGGCACTCCTAAACCCCTCACACAGCTGTGCTTGGGGCGTGAGACCAAAACAGTGATCCTTAATGGGAAGAAACGCTGGCACTCAGGAGCAGAGCACTCAGAAGAGGATACTCTTTTATTTATATAATTCACTATTTTCCTTAAGAATATTAGCAAAAATCCATTCTGTTCTAATATGAAAATCAAACATCATAATAAACCAGCCTGGGTAAGTTCAAAAGCCCAAATGTCACCTATACTTCCCCGAAGCACCTTTTATTCTATGGGCACCTAATGACTGTATTTTATCAATTCTATGATACATGTTATTTTACCCCACATTTTAACATCTCTGAAATTGAGTTGTGTCTTACAATTGCTGATATGATATAGTTTAATTGGAAGTATTTTTTCTTAATGATACATAGAATAATGGTGTATGTAATAAGCAAAGAAATCAATGATTTAATGAAATATGGTAGATGCTACCAGAATACCTTGGGATAGCCATCTCAGGGAATGATTATGAGACTGACTGATCCTTACCCACGTGAATGTTTAATTCAACACAACCCATATTCCAGTTCAAAAAGCCACTGCTCCTATATATTTCACAGTTCAACTCTGAAACTATGCAAGCAGACTTGCAGACTTGTTCCCCCAGAGCCCGCCAGCCGGGCAGCATGTGAGCTTGCTCCCCAGGTGGGCCCATCTTCTCTGTCAGAAACATCTGAATGAATCTCTTCTACTAAACCACTGACTTAAAGGGCTTCTGGAGGTTGGTACACAATTAGGCGAGTTCACTGACAGCACAGAACCCAAAGGAATGCCTCTGGAATTTATTACCTGGTCATTCTCTGCTGAGGAATGTATCTGGCCAGGTTCCTGTGGCCCATCTGAGACACTCTTACTGTCCATTTTATTTGGTAGGTTCTTCCTACTCGAAATCTCTTCAGCAGAAGAATCTGTCAAACCATCAAAATCTTTCCCATCTGACACACCCATAAACTCTGTGAAAGAATGATCCTCAAGGACATTTGTGGTGTGCTCTATGGTCACCCCCCTAGGGCAGAATTCTCTTGCTGGTTGGCCATTTTTACTGGAGCAGTTATCTTGTTCTGAACATGAGCCAGTCCTACAGAATAGTTTGGAGTTTTTCCCAGGAATACTTTGGGATGATGGGTTCCCTTTGGCTAAGGCACTGTTTTCCTTGAGTGGCACCATAATCATCTTATCCTTTACCAAGCCTCTTTCTAGTTCTGTCAACTCTTTGTTTGAGGATGGTCTGAAATCATGCGCAAGTGATGGTCCAGAATGCTCACTGGGGTCTGCATCTTTCATCTGGATGGCTAGCTGATCTGAGCTGTCACTAGAGGGGACTGTCATGTCAGACAGAGTGGCATTGGAGGCACTGTGGGAAAAGTAGCCACTGGTAATACTGCTGGTGGTAGGGCTACGGGACACTTCTTTCTCCAAGACCCTTGAGTTTGTCAAATCTACTTTAGATGAAAACCACTCTCTGTTCTCCAAGCTGGCATTGTAAACACTGAAGTCAGCAAACTCCACAGGTACATAAGGCTGTGAACCTATCAGTTTTCTGTTAAGAGTTTCCAGATCACTTTCTTCCTCTTCAGAGTCCTATAGAAATGAAGCAAAAGTCAGCCATTAGCTCTTTATAGCAACTGTATTGTTGAGACATGTTTTAAATGCTTTTCTATTAAAGGCGTTCATGTGTTTGCTGTTTTGTTTTGTTTTTTTCTTTTCTCCTGAGTTTGGTTAAATCTTGTCACCCATTATGGGCACAAGTACATTATTCTCAAGTATCTGTGAACAAAAACCCATTATCACCTAATATGAAGGAGATTTATTTCTTCTGTGCTCACTCAATGCTAATTAGAAACCTTTCCTCTCCTGATTTAAGAGAAAGGATGGAACAAAGTGCAGTGGACTTAATTAGCTACTCATGATTGGTTTTCAGTTGTGATGCTGTCCTTTCTCTAATTAAATGAGTAGACAGCCAGAAGCAGAGAGGAACTGCTGCTTCACTTGTTCTTACAATCCTCACCTTGGGGAGCAAAGTGCAGATAAATAAGGTGATTTGTGAAAAATCTCTGAGCTATTTTATAGGAGATAGGGCAGTAAAATAAGGCCCCAACAGCAAAACACCTAAGAACACAATTTCAACACCCATTCTGCAGTATTATACTAAATATTTGGAAGGCTGTAAAATACTAACAGACTGACAATTACCATTGAGGGGTTTTGAGAAGCTTAGATGGAGGATTTGGTTAGAAGGTGAGGAAGATAAGATTTAAATGTAAATTTCCTTTGTCAAATAGCTTTAGAATTCTTTTTATAAAGATTGGTAAATATACAAAAGTGGGTGTTATTAACTCCCAATCTCTCTCCCCAATGAATGATTCTTTGATATTTTTGTGGAAAACAGTGTAAAACATGAGTATTTTACTTCCAAATAAAAATAAATGGTATTACTATCTAGTCATTTCTAATTAACCTAACAAACATCTGATGACACTGCAAATATTCCTTTTCTCTTTTAAAATGTGACTTTCACTCAACAAATATTCATCAAGCACCCACCACATGCCAGCCATTGTCCTAAGAACTGGGAACACTGACGGTGGGCATAAACAGGCATGGTACCTGCCCTCAGGGAGTTATGACTTTAGGTCCTTGTTCTTAGGACAATCCTGGACACAGCATGGGTGGAAATTACATTCAGCATAACAACGAGGTAGCTGTAAAGACCTGGAACCAAAACATCGACCTTACTCATCAGAGAGAAGGAGGGGGAAGGTTGGAAAGAGAGCGGATGGGGAGGGAGACCATGCCCCACAAATACAGCAGATGGTAGTTCACAAATGAATGTAAATTTCATCTACTTACTTTTACAGTAATATTTTCTTCTGCATCTCATAAGATGCTAAATATATAAAAACAGCTCAATACTCTTTAATCCTTCTTAGTTTAAAAAATAACTTTAATATAAATTATTTAAAAGTATTAGTAGTCTTAATTCCTTGGCTATTAATGAAAGGTGAATATCGATTATCAGTGATAAAGTTCCATAAATCAGCAAAATAACATTTTTTGCAACACTAATCTCTTGCCATCCTATCTTTAGCTTTATTCTAAATTAAGAGGCACCTCCGAAAAGGTGTGAGGTAAAATATTCTTTCCCTAGGGTTGGAGGAATGTATGCAAAGGAGCAAATATTGGACAGAATTATCTGAATCAGCAGCCTCTATCTATATATTCTATATTCTCTGCTTGACTTGTTTATACACAAAATTGAATTTCAAGTGTCTGTATATCTTATATTTCCTTTTGGTTTAACCTACCAAAGAAACATAATTCCCCAAGCCCAAGAGTCTCTGATGCAATGAAATACTAAAAAGTTCGTTTGTACAAGGAAAACCAAATTTGAAGATGAGAATTAGTACTTTGGGGCCCTTTATATGCCTGAAGTTATTTCTTCTAAAGACTGAGGAAAAGCCTGTCATTCAAAATATAACGGTGCTGAATCAAATATTCAATTATGAGTATAATGTGTAGAAACAGATACACATTTATCAAACTCACAAAGACAAAAAATTATTCCTAAATGATCAGAATTACCTTCGTAACTCTGAAGAGTCTACAAAACCCTCTTGACATGAAGATCAAATAGAGATCAGCACATGGTTATGCATTTGGAGCAGGGGTGAGCATGGGAGAGTGACCCAAAGAGAAGGGCAAAAACAGCAGGAATAACTACTTTCTGAAAAAAGAGTATAGATGAAATATTTTCCAACATGTAAAAGGAGACTGAAAGTTTGTCAAGTTATTGCCTTCAAAAAAAAAAAAAAAAAAAAAAAGCCCTTACTTGGTTTAAACTATATGTCAAGGGAATTTGGTTAGATTTTTTTATTCCAGAAATATTTATCATTGTATCTTAAAGGAATATTTATCATTGTACCTTAAAGAAGACTAAGCACCTTCCTACTATGTCTTAAGGACAAAAAGAATGAAAACCCTACCTAAAACTAGAGTACGAAGTCAAGTTCTCAAGCTTCTCTCTAGCTACAGTCTTCAGGATTTTATTTTTACAATTTTACTTTATGCAGCTGATATTTACCTATAGATAAAACACCTTGATTTTAAGAAGGGATCAAAACCTACATTAAAGTAGTGACTCTAGGCAAAGAGTTTCATTTGATTAAAGTCATTTTCACTCCCACTATAGTCATGTCTGTGTTGTCCAGCAGAGAGATAGTCTCTGTTTTCAGAAGGACTGTAGCATCTGAGGGCCCCAGTACTTCTGTCCATGGTGCTAAGGGGTGGGCGGCCCCTTTCAGAAACCGCACAGGGTGACTGAAACTGTATTATCTCTGGGAGCACTTGGGATCACTGGGGTCAACCCAATTAGCTGAGGGATGGTAAGCCTTTGTTCTTACACTCTTATTAACAGTGCAACCCTGAGCAAATCGCTCAACGAGTCTTTCGTTTCTTATGTAAGATGGGAGAAAGAAACCATATGCTGTCTATGTAAGACCTAAGAGACAGAGAGAAATGCTTTTCTTTTTGCTCTTTTCTCTGCTTCATGGCTTAAAAAGACCCACAGGCATATCATTGCCTTTATCTTATTCATACAAGACATGAAGTACATTTCTATATCTTCTCAAATTGATCAGATAAAAAAAGAATGCTTTAAGAACCAAGCATATCTATATCTACTATACTTTATGTGAAATTACAGGTTACTTGGGTAATTAGATGAGCTAAAAAATAAAAGGAACAATGTTTCAATATTGCTCCTCAAAAATGATTTCAAATTCCCTTGATTAGACTGAACCAATGATTCACACTTTAATTTTTCAAGAGTGGAAAAGGAAAGAAAGTGAATTAGGAACAAAGGAATAAAGCAGTTTATATCCACTTATAAGGGCAGAAATAAAATTAAAGCTTCTCGAAGAGACACTAGAACCTCAGATCATGCATGTAATACTCTTAAAATCTATCAAAACGCCCTGGAAAAGCTGTTATCTGAAATTAATCAAACAGTTCAATGGCTTTAGAGATGAACAGTGCTCAGTGAGCCAGGTTTCTAAGGAGAGAAGAGGCCGAACTCTCAAGTAAGATCCCAGCAAGAAAAATGGTACCATCAAACCCTACTTAGTGAAATTCATGGTATGTTCCATCACATGGAGTCTAACTGCTGCTCGAGACTTCCTGGGTCAAGAGAAGCTATTTCTATCTTACCCTTTGCTTGCTAGAAGTCCTGAGATAGGTTTTATTTAAAAACATTGAAAGTATAGACAATAACTCTTGGGCAAACTCTGTGAACAGTGAAACTATCTCCTGGGCAGCCCCCAAAGGGTCATTCAGTTATCTCTTAATGGTGCGTTCTATCAAACTGTATTGTTAAAATGAGTTTAAATTTCATGCCTGCACACCATGGAGGTAAGTGCCATGTCAACAAACAGATCCAATCAGCCATAGAGAATTTGAGGGTAATAAACTAGCCACTTGGCCTTTCTAGCCCATGAGGCAGCCTTCATTAATTAAGCAGGCGGGGGTCAAGTAAGCGACTGACAGCTCAATAAGATTCAGAGAGATGGAAGAGCCTGTTGATGTGTATCCTATTCTCCAGCAGGAACTAGGTTGGGGGCTTTGGGCTAGAGGGACAGGGAGAACACAGAGGCAAAGGCAGGGGAGAGAGAGTGGTGAAGGGGAAAATGGTGCCTTTTCTCCTTCCCTCAGTGCACAGGAGGAATGAGAAAGTCATGTCCGAAGATCCGCTAGCGCTCTAAGCATGCAGCAGAGTGGCCAACTGCACAGCCAGATTAAGCTCTAGTTAGTTTCACATGTTGTGCATTAGCAGCATACTCTAGAACTGTTAAAGCAGCGGTCCCCAACCTTTTTGGCACCAGGGAACGGTGCTCTTATGAGAATCTAATGCCTGATGATCTGAGGTGGAGCTGAGGTGGTGATGCTAGTGCTGGGGAGTGGCTGCAAATACAGATGAAGCTTTGTTCACTCCCCTGCCGCTCACCTCCTGCTGTGCGGCCTGGTTCCTAACAGGCCATGGACTGGTACCAGTCCGTGGCCTGGGGGTTAGGGACCCCTGTGTTAAAGGACCTCACACTAATGAGCCTCTTAAATGGATCTGACATGGTGTAGCTGGGAAAGGAAACTTCCCACTCTGCGCGCAGAGTAGTCAGCAGGCAGACATCAACATCAAGCAGCCCCCTCTTGCTCCAAGCAGCTTTACTTTTTCAGATTCTAGGAAAAGCCACAAGAGAGTGAAAGCCCAGACACAAAATTTGAGAATTCTTTCCAGGTCTGAGAATACAATTGAGGTTATCATTTATAATTCAAAGTGTCCAGTATACAGTGTTTTAAAAATAATTTCTTGTATTTGTAATCTGAAAACCAAGTGCTGAGGAATGAAATTTTACAGGTAGCATTTCAACCTACCTGTAGTAAAATATAGATAAGCCAGCCTGAAAGTGAGACTGACACCAAGGGATTTGGAAGCTATGTGGTGAGCAAATTAAAAAAAGCTACCCGAGATGTAGAGATGATGATGGTGGGCGATGACAGACTGCAGTGTGGCTATGAACTACAGAACAATCTTGGCAATAGCATCAGGCAATACGAAAAAAGCTTCCAAACATACCCACAGCTAAATGCATGGTTACTTACTCCAAGTAAGTGCAATTCCTCTAGGTAGATTAACTTCAGAATCTGGCCAATATGTACAGGCACATCAGAAAAATTCAATATTAGTTAAGGTGATGTCTTTGTTACACTCTATAAAAACTAGAATCAGGAAAAGTGCCTTTCCCCCCTTTTCTATTTATACTAAGCAAAAAATAAAATAAAACAGAATGAACACTTAGAAAAAAATTACAGGTCATGGCCACATTCATGCAAAATTTCATTACTGATGGTCACATATCTTTTAAAAAGTCAAGACCCAATACATATCTTAATTTTTTCTAAATTTGGATGATTATGAAAGGGCCTTAAACCCACCACCATGACAATATGACAGAAATGGTTCCAGAACTTACAATCTTCTTCTCACGTTTGCTATTGTGTTCTACTGGCATGCTGCTGCCATTGCTTCCTGAGGGTACAATGCAGCCAGGGTTATGTGCCTGAGATGGAGGCATGCTCTGCAAAGGTTAAGACACACAGATGCATCACACACAGAAGACGATGACAGCCGAATTACACGTTAAGTACGTGCAAGTTAGAAAAGCAATGCAAACATTTTTATTACATGTGAGTAGTGCAACAAATAATTTTACAGGCTGGCGTTAAACTACTGATGAAATCTGACAAGACTACACAGATTCTATGGCAAATAGCGTAATTGGTTTTATTAAATTAAAAAAAAAACCTTTTAATATTTTCAAAACACCTCAGGAACATCTCTTTCTCGCTTGAAAGATAAAAAATACTTTGAAAAAGCCATAAACACAAAGAAAACGACAGCAATAATAACAACTAAAAAATTCCACCATGACTCTGTGTGCTTAAGAAAGAGGTATTCCAGAACAGGATCCATGGAATGATAACCAATACATGTTTACATGCGGCATCTACCTTGTTAGTGCAAACTGTTACTTTTCCACAGGCAAAATGATTCCATTGATTCCATTCTATTTTACGTGGTACAGACTAGCCAAGCATTTACCTCCTGGCTTAGAAGAGGTTTTGCTTCAAGAGCTATCCTTTTCTTATGCTCCTCTTTTACAGGCATTAGGGGCTTGAAAAACTTTGGCGGCTGAGGAGAGAATGCTTTAAAAGGGCTGACTGTTAAGGCATGAGGATTCTCTGATGAACAACCTGCGGAAGACAAAAAAGCATAGGTTTATAGGTACAGAGCACTTTAACCAACACTCAAGAAGCGAGGTAATAACCTAGCCATAGAAATATCTGGTATAACAAAGAAATTAATAAGCTAGTATTTGGATAAGTATTAAAATGGAGGTAGGCAAGAATGGAGATTATTTCTACAAAGTCACAAAGAGTCATCAAACAAATCAGAAAAACCGAATTTTCTACTCTTTTCAAGATCCAACTTAAGAGCCACTTACCAGACCAATTTTGACTCATGCTGATTTTGTTTCCCTGAATTCTCAGAGACCTTATTACCAGCACGTACATTTTGGCACATTATCATTTAATATCTTATTTTATATGTATCTCATTTCCAGTTCGATGTTAAGATCTATAATAGTGACTTTTCTATCTTTTACTGCACATAGCAAGTAGAGGTTCAATAAATAATGACTGTATACTGTATAAATTTTCCTGCAAGCTCCCTTTTCCTTCAAGCCACCCTGCTCCATGTGACTAAAGAAGGATAATTCTTCCCGGCTTTTACACTTTCTTCTATTTTTAGGCCTCTTTTCCTCTTTCTATATTCCCTTTCAGTTCACTGGTACAATGGTACTTAGTAAAAAGTAAGATTAATAGCACTGCCTTACATATTCAAAGAATGCTGTTCCCTTCAGGGCGCTGAAAGATTTTATAGTTAGGTAATAATGCTATCACTAATCAAACTCATTTCTGGTAACATTTTAAAAATTGCTTTAGGAATCAGGGATGTGTTCTCCTAAAAAAATCCTTTGAGCACAAAAACATGACAGAGGTGGATATTCTTTTGGTAAAGAATGAAATCTAATCATAATGTGATAAGATTTGTGTGCGTTTCAAAATTGACTTCCAACTCAAGAAATGATATATGAAAAATGATTTGAATAGTCTAAAGTGCTATACAAAAGGCCTATTATTACATTATTTGGATGATACATTGGATACAAGGCAAAAAGAAATCGAATAAATGAACATGATACGTTCTAGTCAAGAAGATAGTTTCGGATCATCTAGCAAACTAGAATTTCAGCTTCTTATCTTATGTCATCTGTAAAAGAATTTTACCTCATGCTTTTCCTAAGAAATTATAAAGAAGAAACACAGCAAAACAATCTCACCACTCCCTTCTTTGCTCCTTCGAGGTGAATCCCTGGGCAAAGTTCCATAACACGCGACATCTTGGTAACTGGAGCTGTAGTCAGACATGTCCAGCTGATTCTCAGGCCAACCCTGCAAGGTAAAATTAAGTTACCTGTAATTAAGTCCCTCTAAAATGAGAAATAAAGCCCAGATTTGTTTTTTTCTATTTTTTTTTTTAATGGCAGTATATGTACTTGATTTTTATTATGAAATATTTTCAACAGGTAGAAAAGTGCTAAGTATGACAAATACTGTCATACCTGATTTAACTAGAGTGATTGTTAATATTTTATTGTATTTGTTTAAGATTTAATAAAATCACTACAAATAGAGTGACCTACAGGTCCTATTCATCTTCCTTCATATCCAGAAGCAGCCACTCTTATGAATTTGGTATGTATCTAAGGTGACTGGATAATTTAAAGACCAAACTGAAATAGTTCCATTAATAATTTTCCCTGGGTAGCAGGCATAAACTGGGACTGCCCCAGGCAAACTAGATGGTATGATTACTCTATATATCTGAGATTTAACACTATCAAACTGGCATAAGATATTGGTATACTAAAGGGAGAAAACTCCTCTTGTATATCATCTGAACTTATTTAATTTACTTCAACTTCTCAGGAGTTGGCTGCCTCTAAGGACAGATTTTAAACTTTTTGAAGACATAATCCATGTTTATACTCTGAATCATCCAGTCTCTAGCTTGTTAACTTACATAGGATACGAGTTCAAAAAATGTTTCCTGAATAAGATGATGTTGTAAAAGGCCCTTAATTTCAAATCTCTAATTTTATCCCTTAGAAATAATTGTGATGTTGCTATGGTGGATGTAATACCTTCTGAAATCATGTACAGTTAGATGCATAAATACACAGATATTCAATTATGTGTGGGATTATCCTGGTATGGAAAGTAGAGTCATGCTCAGTAACGATTTAACACTCAGAGTACACAGTAATTTCACGTGAATTATTTGAACTTGGACATGTGGAGACAATGATTTGCATAAGATTAAGATGGGAAGTCCAGAGATTTTAAAAACACCAAGATACCCTAACCTTCCAGATTTAGAGTTTGCTAATAACCTAACCATGTCCAAAGGTGCACACCTTATCATCTTCATCAAAGCCAGAAAGGTCTGGTCGACTGGAAGAGACCTATAAAATATGAGTGGTTTTATCAATGTGTTTACATAGTCAATATAAATTTTACATATACATCTATAAAGAAATATGATGTCATATATACAGATGAAGCCTATATGACCATCTCCTCTCTTCTTTCTTCCCTCCCCAGAAGCAATGACTATCCTAAATTTGGGGTTTATTATTCCCATACAGATTTATATAATTACATATATGTATACCCATAAATTATAGCATTATTTTGCATATTTTTATAATTAATATAAAATGATATCTTACTATTTATGGTCTTTCTCAACAGTCCAATAATTTATTTGTTCTATTCTGGACGGAGAACTAGGTTGCTTCTAATTTGTTTCTATTACAAACTACGATGAAATACATGTTATTGCTGCCCCCAAGTACCACCATAGCTGCATCCTACCAGTATTAACATGTGAACTATCAGCATCCTTTAGTTCTAAATATATCCTGTATATCTATGAGACTTTCTGAAAACACATTAAGGCATGAAATCTCTGGCTGTTGATAAGGTATGTGCTCTTTCATAGGCATTTTAGGATCAGCTTATCAGATCCTAAAAGAAATTATGTTAGGAATTTAAAGATCAGTTGAAGGAGATGTGCCAATGTTTTGATACTGTAGATTCTCATCAATGAATAGTCACTCTTTCTCCACATGTTTAGGCTTTCTTTGCGGTGATAACTGGATTCAGATTTTCTATGTCTTCTTGCTTCTGTTTTTTTTGTAGAAATTTCCATTTGTGTAAGTTGGTACTTTTACTGACATAACATTATTCATCATTTGCTCTTATGATGTCTAACTCTCTGTTCTCTCTGTAGTGATAAGCCCTGTATTATTTCCAATATTTGTATTTTCTTTCCTCTTTTTGGCTCCAATCAATTCTTAATTAGAAGTCAGCCCATTTGACCAGTCTTTTCAAAACACCTGCTTTTCAGTTTTATTAATTCTTTCTATTGTTTGTTTTCTATCTCACACACCTCTGTTCTAATCTTTATTATTTCCTTCTTTATTTGAATTTATTATGATTCTGCTAATATTATCTCCTTTAAAAAAATTATTCTGATTATCTTTTTCCAACTTAAAAAATTTTTATCCATAAATATTTCTCTATGAATCTCTTAAAAATAAGGAATTCCTTTTCCTTTTTTAAAAAGCATAACCATGCTACCATTAGCATACCTTAAAAAGTTAAGTGATTCCTAAATAGTATCGGACATCCAGTTAGTGTTCGAATGTCATGCAAACATTTTCATAGTTAATTCTGAATCTGGATCAAAAAGGTTCATATGCTGCAATTGGATGATATGTCTTATAAGTCTCTTTCAATTTATGAGTTTTCCCTTTTCTCAAGGTCGTTTTTCCTGTAAAGTTTCCTACGGTCGAGATTTTGCTAACTGAATCCCAGAGGTATTATTTAACATTCTTCTCTGTCCCTTGTAAATCTTAGTAATTAGATCTGGAGTCTTGATCAGATTTAGGTTCTTTTTTGGAGGTTACTAGGTAGAATACTTCATAGGTAGTCTTTCTTTAGTATTTAAGATAGATATTTCCCTCGTTTATTTTTTACTCTTCTTTTTAATATGAGCTACACATTTCCTAATGGTAGCTCTCACTTTCCTTTTCTCTACTGTCTAGTATTCCTAAGATTCCACTAAAGGCCCAGTCACGTTACACAGCTGTGTTCTCTGGCGTGCTTCCCTCAAACTGAGGAGCAAGTGTGGCACTTTGGGACGCCTGCACCAGTGCTGAATGTCCTATCCTGCCCGTAAGCCCTGATCACAGGCCCCCTCATGTGGTGCCCCCAAGCTGAGACACGTCACGTGAGCCCCAGACCCTGGCAGGGTGAGCTCACACTGTGTACGTTGGGTGTGCTGAGGCTCCTCCGCAGGTGCCGAGCTTTGGCGGAAAGCGCTTCTTTGACCGTGACCGCCTGTAAATTTGAAGAAATAAGTAAAACTTATTTTTCTCCTTTGATGGCAAGAGTAACATATGTTTATTGTGGATGATTTAGAAAATACAGAAATAGAAAACATTTCAATCCTACATGCCATTTGCTCCCCCATATTTACAAACTTGGAATCTTTTTGCACCAATTTTTTTTTTTTTTTGCTTAATCTATCAAAAACATATTTTTCATAAATAAAACCAGGAAAACTGCTGAACTAAAGACATTTATATGTTGTGGATTTTTTTTTTTATTTAGGTGGGCAGAGAAAACGTAGAAGAAATATATATCTTCTTGTAAAACTACATTAAACTTTTATACTGTTTTCCTCTTGTAGTAATTTAGGTGGGACTTTCACTAAAGGAGGATTTTTCTGACAGATGCTAACATTAGTCCTCTTGTTACACAAAACACTTTCCATAACTTCAACTATTACTTCTATAAAATTACACCTCCTGTCTTACAGTTCCACTACCTACTAGATTATTTTTACCTGAATGTCCTGTTCTTGCCGCAAAAGTTAACCAGGGTCCGAAAATTAGGGTAATAGCATGTAGTTAAGCATATGAAATTCAAAGTCAAGCTTTCCAGGTTTACATCTGACTTTGTACCACTCCCTAGCTGTGTAACCTTGGGCAGGTTAACTAACTTCTGTCAGTTTCAATTTTCTCATTTACAAATGGGGATTATAACAGTATTTACATCATAAGGTTATCTTGAAGATTAAATAAACTAATATATCTAAATTACTTAGGCACAAAGCTTATGTAAAAGGTATTTAATAAAATATGGTCATTATTTTGATTTTTCTTAGTATTTATCAAAGTAACTATTTTGTCTAATGAGATCTCTATTCAAG
Organism: Pteropus medius; assembly: GCF_902729225.1. Taxonomy (NCBI): domain Eukaryota; kingdom Metazoa; phylum Chordata; class Mammalia; order Chiroptera; family Pteropodidae; genus Pteropus; species Pteropus medius. The sequence continues at coordinate 4,781,632 of NW_024342644.1, read as the reverse complement.
TTTTTCTTCTCGGGCAGATTTAGAGAGAAGGTGTTTGGTAAATAAATTCATCTTTGTTCATTTGGGGTAAAGACTGGTGACTCATCGTCTGGTCTAAATATTGCAGTTACTTGCCTGCCGAAGCCGTTCAAGGCTCAGAATGTTCTCCACCTGCAGCACGCCACGTGTGTACTTCTCAATGTAAGTTTCTCCATCTGACGTGCCTTCATTTTCACTCCTTGCTGCCATGAGAGCCAGAGTTTCCCGGTCCTCAATTTCCTCTGTTGCCTAACGTGACAAAAAGGTGATTATGATACTTTTATATGAACAGTATTTTTTTTAATTCAAACTGTAGTGAGAAAATGATTTTAACACATTCTCCATTACTTAAATTTTGATATTTTTAAAAAAGTAATATATATTTTACCTTTGGTATATTGGATACTATTTCATAGGTTACACCACAGGAATAAAATATATTTTTCAATGATATTCTCCTCTTCAAACTCTGGGTGAAACTCTGGTAAAAAAATAAAGCCAAATTAAGCAATGTGAAAAGATGTTATTTAGTATTTTGCAAATTGTAAAAGCATTATCAATTGTTACATTTTTTGATACATATACAACACCTTACTCGGTGAAACATAAAAAGAATGGGACCAAAGAATCTTTGTCTCCACCCATGAGGGACAATAATGTCCAGCTGTTTTTGGCAGATTACAGAGTTTGCAGCCTATTCGAGTGTGTGAGTGTGTGAGTGTGAGTGTGAGAGTGTGTGTGTGTGTGTGTGTGTGTGTGTGTGTGTGTGTGTGTTTGCTTCTCTGATTTGCTGCCTTCCTTTTCATCTCAGGGTTTAATCAGTCTAACTTGGCAAATTACCAGAAAAACTAGAGAGGATCAGCACCTCTGAGATGAGATCTGGGGAGGCATTCAGATAGGAATTTATTTGCAGCCTACATGTTCTCCTGGTTTTGTCACTAATCTGCTTAGACCTGGCACTTAACCCTTTTCAAACAGTGAAATGTCATAGCTCCACTGCCTCCTAGGATTATGGGTCCCGAATTGGTGAAGGTGAAAAACTCCTTCAGTGGCTGACATTTTCTTCTGCTAATCTCAGGCCCCATTATCTTGGATAAATGAGAAGCAGACTATGACCTGGCAAGTATGGTAACAATCTGCACATCCACCACAAAACACTACTTTGTGATAGAGAGAAGGAATAAACGTAAGAGTTCATACAGGCAAAAGCAGAACCAGGCCCCGTTACTACCTGTTTGTTGTAAATATTGGCTGCAATCCGTTTTCGTAATACTAACTCCATAGCAGCCGGGTGGCTGAGCTGGACTGTGGTCTTCACTATCAGGTAAATCCTTTCATTCTGGGGAGTGACCCTATTCAAGTGAACGGAATCATGCACCGAGGAGTCCCAAGAGGCTATGGCTGAAACCTAAGAATGGGAGAAGGATGGGAAGATGGAAATAAGACAATTCGGGGGTAGCATTTTTACATCACATGCTAGAGAAAGAAAATAAAGGCAACTCAAATGAATTATAGATATTTTTCCTCACTTTTTTTGAATGACAGCACAGAAGTTCTATTTTTTTAAAGTCCCTAGTCCTCTTCTCCAAAGCAAACCACAGTAGCTTAATGGAAAGATAGACCTACAGGTATGTGCAGTAATCCAAAGCCCTTTTAGAGAACCTTAGGAGTCAATTACCTCCTCATCACTGTGCTTTATGATGGGCAGGTAGAAAAACTGGCTGCCATGCTCCTTGGGCAGGATGGAGTTCACACCCGAAGCATGAGGGCCCACGAGCTGCTCATTGGCACTGAGGTCATCCGCTAACCGTGTCCAGGGCACAGAAAAAAAAGTGGAGAAGTCAGGTTTTAATTATGCACCAGAAATTTTAAAATATGTTTTTTATAGATAAAGTTTACATATAACATATTTTAATTTTTTTCTCTCATTCCTTATCCTGCAGTTGAAATAGAGACTCTAATACTCACACAGCTTTTACCTTTTTCAGAAACTATGGGAGTCAAAAACAAAACAAAACAAAGCACCTTTGTGAGTCTCCTATAAATTGCACTGAATATATTCTATATATAGTCCTAGGAATAAACATTTTCACTATATAAAGACACCTTAGAATTTCGCTGCTTTCTGATGTTAATTCCTCCTGGAACCTAGTGTCTGTTGTCTTACTTACATAACATATTAAATTAGAGATTTGAGAAGTTAAATGATCAATTTAGAATCAAAGTTCTCAGCACTTGGGAGAAATCTGAAGGTTGTCTTCTTCCAATGTCCTATGCAATGTGGGATTTACCCTTCACAAATCTCTGTAAATGGTCACCCAGCTTTTGTTTTCACATCTCCAATAATGGGAACTCACTCCATGAGGCACATAGTCTACTTCCAGGCTTTTAAAAAATTCTTCATGTGAAGAGCCAAAGCCCACCTCCCTGTGTCTTCCATCCATCCATTAATCGTCTTCCCTCCAGAAGAGGGGTTTTCAGGCTGTATTTTGAGGATCCCAAGGGCCTTGCAGAAGGGCCTGCTAGAGCCTGCCCATCCCCAAACTCAGCAACTCTGCTTTTGTATTCTACACTTGGGATTCCATTTAAGATTTCATTTGAAAATGGATTTTACTGCTAAAACATATTGAAAACCAGTGTTCTAGGTTTGCCCAGGTTTGATCTAATTGCTATAATTAAGGATAACCCTTAATAAAGGGTGACAATGTGATCATGTTATGGCATCAACACTATTGCAAGTGGGGAGCAAGGGGAACTAGTAAGGAATGCAGATTCCTAGGCCATTGGCAAAGCCTAAAGATTCGGAATCTCTAAGGGTGATTACTTTCTCAGATAATTTCTATGTTCATTAATGCTTTAGAGTAATAGTTACTTTAATGTTTCTCTACGCAGTTCTCAATCTCCCAAGTCCTCTCTTTTTATGATTAAATGTACACATCTCTCTTCTAGTGATTCTATATGTCATGGTTATATATATTTGGTTGGACTAAAAATGTCACCTAGACAGAGCATATGAGTGATTAGAAAAGTGATTTAAGGATCAAAATCATGTGAGTCTGAAGAGATCACAATCCTTAATTAAATGTAATAACCTCTGGAATGTTAGCGGTCTACTTACCATTCAAATCAAGGAAGAGAACTGGTATGTGGGTTTCCATTCCAGGTGGTGGAATCCTAAATTTAATAACAAAATTTAATTATAACCAAGTATGTATTTTACTCTTGTTGAGTAATGAGACACCACAGAGGCATGGACACAGAGAACCACCGTGGAGATACAGGTTCTATTAATGAAATATTTTCACATTTCTTGATGTTCCTATTAACACAAAACATGGGAATTATGCGACTTATATAAAGAACTACCAGTTATATGAATGACAATTAATTAATTGAAACAAAGATTATTTGATTCTTTTCTAAAAGTAATTCTAGTGATGGGAAAGAGATAGGGATATTGTTAAGAGTGGGCACACAGGACAGGATCAGAACCCAGGGGAAGTAAACAAAAGGAACGATATTTTAGAAGATCAAAGAAGGAAAGAATAAAAGATGTATGAAAGGAGGTAGTTAAAGAGGGCCTCAAGGAGTAGAATATGATTGAGATTGAGCTGGCTGTTTATCATAAGTGGCTGGCCGATATACTGCATGTAACCTATAGGATTCCAGCGCAAGAGGAGATTCTTCAGAGAGAAACATCGGGTTACAAATTGCGTGCCTGCGATTTGAAATTTTCTAGTTTCATGATATTGTGAAAGCAATTACACTTCCATTTATCATTACAGACAAAATAACATCACTAATGTTTCTACGCCTGTCTAAAAGAGGTTATCTGGGCATGTACATTTTACGCTGAATAGAAACCTAATTTCTCTTAAATGCATAGGACATACTGTCATAATAAGAATGAGAATAAGCAGCAGCAGCAGTTACCATTAATGAATGGGCACTTATAACAAGGTATTTTTAAAATATATTATCTCTATTCTTTACAACAGTATCAAAAAGTTAGCTCTGTTAATAGATTAGGAATAAAGCTAAGGAAATTTAACACCTAAGAGCTGCAGCTGGAAACTAAACCAGCTCTATCTGACTCCAGAGTCTAAAATGTGGCACTATTTCTTATGAGCATCAGGACTGACAGATGAGTCAACTAACTGACCATAGTTTGTGTAGTGTTTAAGTGCTGACTCTATGTTAGTGATCAAATTAAGTGGGCACTAGGGAAAATAAGAAAATATACTTTCTGCCCTCTTCGGGTACACCCTAAAAACACTTTTCTTTTGAGCCAATTTTGGGAGATCCGCACACCATGTCTAAGTTGCTCATGCAGAGGAACTGAGAAATGTGTTATCTGATTCTCGGCCAGGTAATAAATGCTCTCTAGCTTCCTGTGAGAGGAAGTGGGCTGTGGTGGGGAGGCAAAAAGGGAAGGCAGCACAGAAAGGGAAAAGGTGAGTAGCCCTTCTCACCTTAGCTCATGTTACTTAACATTTCCTGTGACAATCCTGGAAAGTTACTTGCATGACTCTTGCCACAGGCCATCTTGTCAGGCCTGCACAGAGGGAAGGGTGGACTTACCAGTCGGCAGGTGCCCCAGGGATCCCACTGCTGGGTGCTGGCACCAGCACAGCATTCCTTTCTTCCGTAAGCCCGACCCATTGCTCCACGAGCCGGGCTTCCCGCTCCACTTCGTCCTCTGTTTTCTCTGGGAGATGAAGTGAGGGAATGAGTGTCAAGAAGGAAGAAAGTAAAATTTCTACATTTAAAATAAGTAGAGTTTTACTTGATGATACCCACATATGGCTTAAACATCAATTACATTCCAAAAAAGAATTTGAGGCTTTACAATTCAAGCCTGAGCACCCCAAGCATTCGGAGAGGCTACAACACTAGCTTGACAGACCATAAACCAAGAAGAGTAGAAAGTGTGTTGGAACAAGAATTAGAGGACTTGGGTTATTTTACTGGTTTTGTAATTTGGGGAAGTTATTCAACAGATGAGTCTAGTTTCCTAAAGGGATAATACAAGTCGTGTCTACTTCATGCACTTATTGGAAGGATCAAATGAAATAACAGATGTGACATTAGTTTATAAAACTATACACCATTTTATAAAAATAGAGAATTAAAAACACCATTTACCACACTCCACAAAACGCCACAAAACTTTCATTATGAAAGGAATTTTATTTGATATATTTTGAAATCCTCTTACCCATAATCCAACTCTGGAGCTGCCTGGGCATAGTCAAAGTGAGTTTTCATTAGCAGGCTGAGCACATACACAAACTGTGACACTAAGAACACTGAGCCAAAATGTTTTACTGAGGGAGAATGTTTGCTAACTTCTCCATAAAATGGACTAACATCTGTGATGTCATTTGGTACAGAATCAACCACAATGAGTGAATCATAAAGTCAGAATGAGACACCAAGGGTTTTAAGAACATATTTCTACTCTAAAATTCAACAGGTCATTGCCAGCATAAGCAAACTGCATCCTTGGAGCTGGGTGGCAGGGAGTGGAGCTTTAGGCCAACTTTAGGCCACCCTGTACCAGCGGAGTACATGGCTACTGCTCAACAGTAGCTGAAGCTGACCTGCCAAGTGTAGTATCAGATGTGACTCTTTAGCTGCTGTCAGTCCCAGGTTCTGAGCCTGGAATGCCTTATTATTGAGATACTGGTATTGATCATACTTGCATTCATCGAAACAAAATTTGAGTTTGACATTTAATGTCACAGTCATCTCAGAGTTTTATGAAAACTTATTACTTTCAATTTCAGAGCCTTCTTAAACCAACACTATAAAATATAATTAAGTAACATCTATAATAGTTGCAAGGTTAAAAAAGGGAAATACTATCATTCAATGAAGGGAAGAAAACCCAACCTACTGTTATTGTCTAGAAGTGAAAAAGCCCAGTTGACTTTAATCTCACATACCTTTTTTATTGCTGATTTTTTTAATCTGTTCATCTAAGTATTCTCGTCGTTTAATGAGTGCATCAGACCACCTCTCTCTGACACAGTTTAAGTCTTCTTCCTGACATCAGGGAAGGAAAGCATTTTTCTGAAAAGTGCATAGACAACTATTTCTTTCTTTTAAAAAAAAGATGTTTATTTGATTAGAAAATTTTTCATTAGAAAAGACCATTAAACATTGCTGTGTGATTAATATGCAAGAAAGCAGAGGTCTCAGTAACAACGCATGCTGATCAAGGATCCCGTTACTAAGAAATCAGAGCCCTTGGATTTCCAAAAGGGTAATTACACTTGAAAGCAAGAGAGGCTCAAACTACACCAGCTGTTGGATGATTCTTACAAGGTATGTGTGTATGTGCATGTGTATTTAAATTGTAGCTATTCATTTGAAGAATTTACAATTCTAAGCTGAAGGATACCATGGACAGAGCCAAACCACGTAACAGCAAACGGAATGGAAAACGACAAGCATTTTCATAGTTCATAGTTCAATGGCTTAATAACATGTTTTCTGAGATGCAAAGAGTAGATCAGCAGAGAACATTTGCCACATGGTTGTACCTCCAACCATCACTGTGAGGCTAACTGAAAACCTCCCACGCGAAAACCCGACATGCAGTCAGCCATGCTTTCAGAACTCCCAGCAGCAGCCCCTGGACTTCACGTGGACATGTGGCAGGAAGCGCAGAGACAGCCGCAGGAGTTAGTTAATGGCATTGCTGAGATCCAAGGGGATACTGGTATTCCTCCTAAAGTTTGTTTCTGATTGCTTGCTTTCTTTTTTAATAAAGGAGGGAAAGAAACCCACCAATTTTATCCAAAATGCTCTGACTTGCTTAATTCTAGTCTAACCCTTAAAACATTACATTAAGAGCTGATACCCGAGCACTTCTGAGGCCCCAACTATAATGTATCCGCATTTTAAGTATAAGAAGGCACACTGGGAAAACATGCTTTTAAAGTTTATGTGGAGAATCAGTACAAAGACTGGAAACCAAACCCGAAAACCTTGATCTTGGTTTGCTGCCTTGACTATTACTATTATTGCACATTCCGTGATAGCACGCCAGTCAGCACTGATTAGGTAAAATTTCATATTTATACATTTTTTTTTCTAAATTTACAAAGAGAAAAAGTTGAGATTTAAATTTTCTAGGTTATAGATAACTAACCTTGCCCTGATGAGAGAAGAAAACTGGCTAAACAAAGCAAAATTGTGTGTATAAAGTGCCTTCAATTTTCTTACCCAACGAAAAGTATTTTAAAGTGAAATGTTATATTACACCAATACTATGCTCTTGGATGTAAAGAGCTAAGTGCAGTTTCTCACAGGAAAGACAAGAGCCTACTTAGAGAATGTGAATTTTAAGGTCACCAATTTAACACAGTGATAATAGTCTTGCTTAGAAAGGCTTTACAAGCTGGTAATTTGAGATGGCATAGCAAAAATGCAGTATCTAGTTATAAATTTTGAACTAACAGAGAAATCTGTAATGGTAGTATTGCATCCCTGTTTACATACAAAGCAAATCAAAAGCAAGTGAAAAACTGCATAGTCTTGCTCTATGCTCCTCCTTCCTCCTCCCTGCCCTCTGCTCTGCAGATGCTGGCAATTAGCAGTAGCTGTGCCCCATGCCACAGGATTGACAGCAGCAATACCTGATAACTATCCATATCATCACCATCCTCATCATCTCTCTGGTAGGAAAAAAATAAACACAAAGGACATGCATTTTGTTTCTCAAACAGCACACAAGGAAAATAATTCTTTAAGCTTAACACACATTACAATGGACAGCACACATATAGACACCAGCATAATAAAACATTTAGCTGAATCTCAAAAAGGTTTAGTCACTTGTCTATAATTACTTAAGAAATTTATGTTTTCAAAAATATAAATAAAGGAGTCATTTAGAAACAAGTTCTCTCTTAGACAGGACTAGGTACCAATACCACCAAGTCAGGCCTTACTGCACTGTTATGTGCATAGTTGCTATATATTTCTGGGTGAACTATCTGACTGAGGTTTAGAGTGGGCTTAACAGACAGAATCACAGATAAAGGACTTCATAGAGACTCCACTGCTGTTTTAGCCATGAGACAACTAAGGCCATGAAGGATGAAATGATTTAATCTAAGGATCACACATATAATGGCAGGGGCAGGCCTCTAGTCTTTCGTCTAAGAGTTCTTTTCTCTTTATTACACAGCTATCACTGATAAAATCATCACAGTGAAAGCCCGCTGGGGAACTAAAGACTACCTTCATACAAGGTTCTGCACTAGACTACTGCAACAAAAGCAGAGCCCACTATTTTGAATATATGGGTCTATTATTATCCACTATTGTATATATCAGCATCTGTACCAATCAGTTAAGGAAAATCAAAACTATCTTAAACTTACAGCAACATTTTACAATAATAATATAAAATAAAAAGCTTGGTAAAACAAAATCATCATGTTGAAAATAAAAAAGTTGAGTCAAGAATGAAGAAATTCTCATTTGTAGAGAATATTCACTCATCTGGAGGCAGGTTCTACTCTAAATGAATGCTAGGCCATGGAACAACTTTTTTCATCAATGGTTATTGGAGTGTTAATATTCGAACAGGTAATGAAGTGGTCTAGTCATAAAAGAGAGAAACTTTTTTTTAAATGCTTTAAAAATATACTTACATCATTCTCATGTCTAAGTATACTTCAAAATATACTGCCTTTTAAAAGTGCTTTAAAAATACAGTTAAAATTATTCTCTGAATAGACTTCAAAATACACTTTTGTTTTAGTTTGGTAACTACCATTATCTTTTTGAATAACTAACTTGTTAAATGCAGGCCTAATACTGAAGTAATTTTTCTTGAATTAATTTCCTATATTAATGAATAAAATACATACAGTGCTAATTTATCATTTTTTTTAGACTAAGGAGGTATTTCTAGTAACTGAAAACTAGCCCGAGCTTTCATGATGTATAACTATTGTGAAGTCAACATATTCTAAATTGACTTGAGCTACTGCATCAGAATAATTCTAAAGTACTATGTCAACAAAAAAGGTTATTGGCCATGACCTTGAGCATGGCAGCAATAAACAAGCAAACAAACAAATAAACAAATAAATAAAAGTGAAATTTAAAATAGCCACAGTTTAAATTTGCATGACTGATATCATGTTCTTCAAAGAACATTTAGCACTGGAGAAAGGCTGATATTTGAGAGTTCAAATCTTGGCAAAATCAGTTTTAACTCAAAAGGTAGAGCTGTTTTAAAAAGTGCACATAATCAATCCTTATAACGTTCCTCAGATGGGAACACTTAGTCAGCTGATGATCCATATTCTGTAGATCACAGTTTAGGGTACGTAGATCCAGTTTTATCTAAGATCAGAGATTTATTAATACACAAAATTCTACTGCAGAAAAGGACCTCAGAGAATTATTAAGTCTACCTCATCATTTTAGAGGAGAGAAAAAGGGAACTCAAAGTTTAAATTACCCAGTCAAGGTAAGCATTTAGGAAGGCCGAACTGGACTTAAGAACCCTGTTCTTCTCACTAGAAGTCCAGTGCTTTTTACCAGGCCTGCAGCCATCCCAACGTTGATGGCCAAGCGAGGGACGGAACTAGGATGAGAATACAGACAATCTGATTTCCTACTCCATACACAGGAAAAGTTTTGTGAAGAAACTGTCCCCAAAACAGCAGACTGTCCCCACACCTTCATTCACACTCTCCCCCCAGGCTCTGAGGGCTTGAGGTAATTTTGGCCTGAGATAGGAAGGGTAGTGTCTGACAAAGCTATTTCTTCCTTAAAGCCTGACAGTTCAAGTTAATGTTCTTTTTAGCTTTCAGAAAAGTCTTTGCCTGAATGCCATGAAGCCAAAAGGAAACGGATATATGATGAATCATTCTTGAGATGGGCTGGGCTTATGCCCAGATGCCACAGAGAAATGTTTCTGCACCACGACGAAAGGGAGAGTATTCTCTCTCACATGTGACAGTGAGGGAGCTTGAATTTAACGGCTGATTTCTCCCAGTCCTGAATTCCTATCTGATAGTACACTGGGGACTTAGTGAAGCACTAGCATTCTTTCAGGCCACTGGGGACAAGTTCCTAATCTTACAGTTTATTCTCAAGGAGTACTGAAGAGATGTGACTGGTAATATGAAGATCAATTCCTAGAGGTTTTCATCTTTTAATTTTAACAATGAAAACATAAGATTTAGTAAAGGGAGATTTAATGGACAAAAATGATCATGAGGATAACTTTTAATTTTTTAAAAAAGTAAAGCTTTCAAAAAGCTGGTTAATTAATTATTCCAGTGTATGGGGGCAATTTTATGTTAATAAAAATGGGTCGAGCTAGGCAGTAATGCCATACCCAACGTAATTTGGGACAGATATAAAATCAAATCTGCCTAAAGTAAATGAGTACTATAGCATTAAAATGTGTATTTATAAATAAAATTATTATTATTAATCAACACTAAGCCCATATAGTACTTTAAATCTAGAAAAAAAGGCAATGGATAGAAATATGAATGGGTATACAGATATATGGTTAAGGCAAGGAAGTTCTGTTATATTCCCAAACAGGTCTCCATCATAGATCATGGACTATCTTAATTCTGCATTAATCAATCTTTGTTAAATACTATCTTAAATATGTTTCTCTTACCTGGTAACTGTCCAGCCCTCTTTGGAGCTTGGTGGACCTAGCAGTCACGCAGCCAATGGATACTGATAAGATGGCTTCAACCATAAGTGGCAGTGTCCCTGAATGCTGTACAGGTTTTACTGTGACTTGCACTCTCCGAGAATGACCCTGTAGATGTGGGGGTGCGATGAGGGAGTGATGTGGAAATGGGTGCCAGGAATGGAAATGGGGAGAGATGGGGGAAGAGGATGAAGGAAGGGACATGAATTAGGAGCAAAAAGGCAAATAATTAGAAAATTCCAGAAATTGTGTGTAAGAATAGGACAGAGAGAAACCATGAAACAAACAAAAACAAACGTAGTACCTGTCTTAGTTGAAAGATGCCTCCTGTGTTGACATCTTTTGCCTGATGGAGCTCCACAGCAGCATATTCCCCTAACTCATTCAATTCTAATATGGAGATCCACATTTCTATTCTGCGAGTTACTTCATTCCACCTGCAAAAACACATTCCAACAAGCAGCAATGTTGTTGCCCAGGGCCATTATTAGGAATAAGCCACCAATCACTGAGCACTTACTAGGAACTGTGCTATGTATGATGCACTCTTGAAACAACCTTGTAAGTTCTTTTTATTTATTTTATTGAGATATAACAAATTCGGTGAAATGTGCAGAACTTGAGCACAGAGACCAATGAGTTTTGATAAATGCATATACCTGTGTAACTTATCCCACCATTACCTTAGAAAGGTTGCTCATGTTTCTTCCCATTTAGTGCCCTCTACCCCCACCCCTTTCTGAACCAGCCATGTAAACTCATAGACTAGCTTTGCCTATTCTAGAATTTCCTACAAATAGAATCATGTAGTAGTATGTACTCTTTTAGTCCTGGCTTCTTTGAATCTGCATGTTTTTGAGATTTATCCAAATAGATATTAACAGTCTTTTAAATATTTTATTGCTGCATGATATTCTATTATACGAACAATACTACGATTTGTTTATCCATTCTCATATTGAAATACATTTAGGTCATTTGTAGTTTGGAGATATTATGAATAGAGTTGCATAAACATTCCTGTACAGGTCTGTGTTGTGGACTTATGTTTTTATTTTTCTTGGGAAAATACGTAAGAGTGGGATTGTTGGATGATCAACTTCACAAGAAGATATCCTCCTGTTTTCTTCTATAAGCTTTATAGTTTTATCTTTTATACTTAAGGTTATGATTCCTCTCAAATTAAGTTTTGTGTATGGTGTGAAGTAAAGATCAAGGTTTTGTTCTATTTTCTTTTTGATATAGATATGCAATTGTTTCAGTCTTGTTTGTTGAAAAGACTTTCCTTTCCCCACTGAATTTCTTTAGTCTTGACCTTGTGTCTTAATCTCACAGCCAAGTACGAACCTGTCACGCAGCGTTCTTGTCTTAGCATGAAGGGAATCGACTTCCCAGATGGAGCTACCATTTCCAGCACACCGGTGTCCCCACACTTCAATTGCCAATGCTCCATCTGAAATGAACTCCAAGAATTCTTCTGTTACATTCACCACATAGTCCTGGGATAATCGAGAGGAAAAAAAGAGGAAAAGGATTATGTGTAAAGCAATCTATAAAATTTCCCTTTTAACTTTCAACTTTATAGAGATTCACTCTGGAGTATATTAGCCTAATCTCAACCTTAAAAACCATCTCTACTGTTTTATAAAAACCATAAAGAACCACATAATATTAAACCTGAAAGAGATATCATGAGGTAATTTAACCCAACCCCTTTCTTTTATAAATGAAGACACTGCTTGTCCCACATCATACTGCTTGTTTGTTACAGAGCTGACTCTATGTGCTCTTATTTCAAGTTCATCTTAGTTCCACAGGATCACTGACTTTCAGCCTGCAGAGACTAATCAACACATCAAAAAAGGAACTTCTCATTGTTCCTCGCTATGGCTTAGAAGACTAATAACAGAATTAAATTTTATATGATTATCTTTGTGATTCTGAGCTCTTACTCTTAAACTCTCCCAACAGAATTCCTCATTTTAAAATGCAAACAGATGAGTGTGAGGAAATGAATACTGAATTGACTGAGTATGGCAAATCACCTAGAACAAAGCTGTAGGCAAAGGACGAAGCCAATTTTCTTTCCATTAATATCACAGTGTAATCTCAGGTGAAGAAATCTCTGTGACACTTATTTCTGGCAAGAGCTGTGCTATATTGATTTAATCTTATACTATTTACCTTCTTATTTATTTTACTTGTAGACAGTACCAAAATTTTAGAAGGAAAATAAACTTAATGACCAATTAGTACCATCTACATATTATAAAGATAAAAGAACCCAAGGTCACATAGTGGATCCAGAGGCTCCGAGACTAGTACTTATTAAATCAGTTGTTAATTAGAATGCACTTAAAATTCCATCCTTCTAAATAAGCAACTTTGAAGATCCAAAGAAACATGGGGAATATTTAAAAGAGTATTAGGAGAAAAAACCCCCCCGAAAATGATTAATAAAGATTCTAAGAAATAGATTGGTGAATAAAAGTAAAAACATGTGGCTATTTGTTTTCAAAAAGAGAAAGACCTGATAGCTTTTATATGTGTGTGAAATATTATAGGTGGTGATATGGATTTGTTTTCTAAGTATGAAACCAGAAAGAAATAGGCACAATTTGCAAAAAAAAAAACCAGAAATAAAAACAAAAAAAATAAAAAACAATCCCCACCCCGAAGAAAGTCTTGAGTACCTATCTATTAAAGACTGTCCAAAAAAAAACCCAAAAAACAAAAACAAACAAAAAAACAAAATTACCCAGAGGACAGGGTCTGTCTGTCAGAAATAACTTGTTATCAGTCTGATGTGAAAGCCAGGAAGGGTAGCTGATGTCACAAAGTAGGTCCAGCAACTACTAAGCAAAAAATTCACTTTTCCTATTTTACACTTTCTTTCAAAACTCATATGGTACATTACAATGCTATACTTAGAATGCTATACTCTATTCAAAAGAATGAAAAATATCTACAGCAACGTATATGTTAGGATGTCCACATATAATAAAATAACAAAATGTAACTCTGCAATATGTATAATGTGATCATTTTGGTAAAAAATTATGTGTGCGTGACAGTTATGTGTGCATGACATTAAGAGTGTGTATGTATCTATTCCCATTTATGTATATGAACATGTTTACCACATGCATAATAAGTACTGGAACACAGAAAACAGTTTATCAAAATATGTAGCAAACTATCATTGGTCATCACACCTCTGGGCAATAAGATTTTGATTAGAGGTCTTTCAGATTTTAAAATCTTTAAAAATTTTTGAAATTGAAGCACCTTTTGAGGTTAAAAAGCCCAATAAACATATTACTTTTATGAAACATTCATATGGGGAAAACTTCTAAAGTACAAGTAGAATCCTGAACTACACCCAGATCTGTTGCCTCCCACGTAATTCATTTCACAATGGCACCTGTACCTTACAGTGAGAGAAGGTCACGCTATATTGGGCATCCTTGAATTGTGGGGAAGGCACCTCTGGATCCACTACTGGGGCAGCCACTGTTGACTCACAATGGTCCCAGAATGTGTACTGACAGAAGACGAAATTCGACAGGTTTAAGGGCAGCCCAGTTGCTTCTTTAATTTTTACCTGAAGAGACAGATTTTTAAAAAAAGCAAATATAATTCCCATAAAGGAAACATTAAATTATGTATTCTTTTCTTATTTCAACTACCTCAAATTTAAGAGTAAGTGACAAAATAAACAAATGAATCATCCATTTGACATCTGAACACATTTGGCACCATTTCATTAAGGGTTCTATTCTGTAATAAAATCTTTACCACAGTTCTATAACTGCAGTATATAAACTTAACAACGAATACACACACTCGTCTAAAACTTTTCTAATGACTGAGTTCCTGATAGATGCAGTATAATTCACTGAGCAACATATACTCCTTGCATGCCAAATATACACAGACTTTTGAAATATCAGGCAACAGTCATCAGAAAGTGTGCTATGCTAGAAAAAGTACTGTCCACCATTGTACTCCTTGTCAGAAAGTTTAACTTTTACTATGCTCTATGAAGAACTCATAAGATTTTCTATAAAATGGTTTTGAATTAAACAGGTAATTTCTCTGAGCCTCCCTATCATGTCCTCTCACCCGGCATGTCAATTTTTTCACTCGGTGAATGATTTCCCCACTGCTGTCTACGACTTCAAGACTCCCACTTTCACTGGAGTTCTCTGAGGAGTCATCCTCCACGACGCGCTCCGGGACAGCTCCTGTAACACGCATCACTTCCACATGAAGACGCCCCGCGACCTGGGTCAAGGAAGCAGAGCGCCCTGGAGTTAAAAGACATCTCACGGGCAGCACGGACCTGAGACAAAAAAGCACTCTACAATATCCCTGGTGAGCAGCTCTACTTACTGCTGCCAGTCTCCGGCAATGGGAAGCTCAACACTCCCAGAGCCAGTCCATTCCACCACTTGTCCTTCAATCATCCTGCCTGACTTTAAACCAAATTTACCTCCCCACAACTTGCCTTCTGAAGTCATCTTCATTTTTATCTTTCTTCTATAGGATAGCCCATGAATAACTTGAAGGCGGCTATCATATTCTACCTGGAGTCACCTATTTTCCATGTACATGTATATTTATTCACTTACTCATTTAAGCAAATAAATACCTGGCCTCATGAGAATACCAAGATAGAGACACAGGCTCTGCTGTCAAGGCACTCACAGTCAAGTGGGGAAAGGCAGGGAAGTAAAAACCTGATAACAAGAGTACAGACTAGCTGCTATAACAGAGATATGTACTGGTTGTTATGGAAAAAATTTATCCACTCAACAATATTTACCAAGAACTAACTCTGTGCCAGGAACTACACTAAGCACTATGTTGACAAGAGTAAACCAAACAGACATGGTCACTGGGCTCATGGAGCTTCTATTCTCTCTAGGAGTAGAGAATGAGCACTTAATTCATATTGGGGCTAAGAGCAGGGTGAAGAAGGGCTTCACGAGGTGGTGAGACCTGCTCCAAGAGAAACAACATATACAAAGCCAGGATATTATAAAGAAATAGTTCCTTTAAAATAGTTTAAAAAAAAAAAAAAAAGCTGAGTTTCCTCACTATCCTGGGGTTCTCAGAATAGGTGCTGGTTTAGCAGTGTCTCTCTTAAAGATATTGCACAGAGCCAAATTAAAGGATAGGGGCTGTCTTAAAATTTGCATTCTCAGAGTGTTATAATTGGCCAAGTTATCTTTCATAACATAATTTAAGGCTGTAATGACTGAAGCTGTGAAGGTAACACATTCTGGCAGTTCCACTCTCATCTTAAATAGCGAGGCTCATTTTTAAAGGTAGCTGAGACCCAACTTCCACATGGCAATTTGCGCTGGCACCAGGGACTTGAGAGATATTAGTTGATGGTATCTGACAAGTAAGACAAATATTAAGTAGTAAGGTGGGGGGATAAGAGAAATCAGAAGACAGTGGTTCTTAAGGTTCTTTTTTTTCAGTGCTTTTTGAGAATCAAATACATTTTAAATATAATTTCAGTGGGATTAATGGAAGTCTCAAAGCCCATCATGGACCCCAGCTTAAGAACTCAAACTAGGGACTCATCCACTGGATCCCTTTGCCACAGAAGTTGTGCCCATTTTTTAACATAGGAAAAAGCAACCCTTAGCCCACTGGTCTTCTGGAGCAGAATGTTCACAGGCAGCTACCACATGTAGAAGGGAGAATGTGTATTTACGCACCATAACTGGGAACCTATGGCTCATTTTCTAGGTGCGAATCACAAAAAATAATAGTATTTCAAGTTTGCATGTTATCGAAGGACAAGCTAGGAAATAAGGGTGCTACTAAATTTAAAATTAAAAGTTGATGAAATGGATAAAAGTTTGAACTTGATCATTTTCTGAATTTCTTAGGCCTACATAAGGCCAGTATATCTAAATAACTGAAATACGAAAGTTTAAAAGGGGAAACAATGGAATGGTGCAGCTTGTTTCATTTGGATACTGTGGGTTTCAAAATAATCCTCTCAAGGCATCTCTTTTAAAGACCATTTAGAGGACAGGAGGGAGCCAGAGTGTATCACAAAGGTAAAACATTAAAAGAGAAATGAATATAGGCACAGAGCTCAATCTGGTTTCCAAAAGATTTCTAATTTGATTAAAATAAATTTGTGAATCGCAAATATAAAATATGTTATAATCTTTTAAAACCACGACTTTGATACTTTGATAGTGAGTATTGGTATTAGTAGAGAAAAAAGGATGTGGATCCTATTTTTCCTAGTTTCTTGATCAACACTGAGAACATAATTTAAATTGAAAAAACAAACAAAAAAAAAAACGTAAAAACTTGAACCACCATTTTCTCCGAGGCTGGCTTGTCCTTACCTCCCCCTGCTGGCTGATGATAGGGACCGCATACTGAAGCTTCACATCGCAGAAGAGACACTCCAAGAACACGTTAGCCACACCTATGAGGTTGTGATTCTCTTGGGCTTCATAGAAAGGGTCACCTCGTTTCCCACAGAGTCTCTTTGCCTGAACGGTAAGAGAGGCAGATGGGCAGGAGAAGAAGAATCGAAACATCAAATGAAATAATGTGATTTAAAAAAATTTTAAAGCATTAATTCAAACAAGTTAAAAAGAAGTAAAATTAGGATCATGTTACATAAATAAAACAAAATTAGCACATGGGAGGGGCTCGTTAGCAGGGAAATTAAGTGATATTCATGTGGAGGATCCTTTATTAGTTACTGCCTCATCTTCCCTACCACACTTCACCTGCAGCCTGTTTCATTTTATTCCCTGTACTTTGCCTTATTTCCTTTGCTGAGTCTTCTTTTCCATTACTAATGTCCAAAAAATGAATTATGCTCTCTGGAATTATTCTTAGTAATCTACCCAAACATGATCATATCTAAGGGAGTATGAACACACGCACAATGAATACAAAAATCCATGCTGGATTCTATCCAGCTGATTTTTCACAACACTGACACAACAGCACAAATTTACTTTGTCCCACTTCATTTCATTTAAGTGTAGTAATAATGTAGACAAATAAGAATACACTATGTGTTCTTTTCATTTAGTCCTATCTGTGGGGATTACATATTACCGATCCAACTTAGCACTCCTCTCAATATCACTTTTACTGTCCTCTTCTAATATAAATTTCGAGAGCACCACTACAAATATTCACTGGTGGGTGTGTGGGGTGTGGGGTGTGTGTGTGTGGGTGTGTGTGTGGGTGTGGGTGTGTTCTGATAGAAATCATTATATTCTCTGCTATTAACATGACCAAATCTCCTTTACATTTTGTCACTTTTACCTCAGGAACTTTTTCCTTCCATTCTTGATAAAGGTCTCTCATATCGATTAATTTATTCTCCAGCTTCTCAATGGTCCAAACTTGGGTACCCTTTCCTTTCCTCCTCACTTGAATAGCTGGCTCACTCACTATTACTCCTCTCTGCAGAATGAAGAAAAACAAAAACAAACAAACAAAAAAATCTTGTTATAACTTTTGGATCATTAAAGAAATGTATGTTATTGTAAAGTAGCAAATTAAAAAAAAACCATAATGTATACAAAAGAAGATGAAATTCTACCACATACAGAATATTTTGGTTTCTTTTTCATGTTCTATTTTATGCAGGCACATAATTTTTACCACAACCAGAATTAAATAAAAATATAAATTTCCTCTCCCATTTCTCTCACCATAGTTTTTATATTATAATCATCTTGTGTTGATAACTATTCTTCATAAACATTTCTAATGGTAACGTAGCAATCCATTATATGGATGTCCTACTCATTTGACTAATTATTCTACTGTTTCAAATTTTTGCTATTATAAAGGACACTATGATAAGCATCCTTGTAAGAAAAGCGCATCGAACTTTAAGTTCACTTCTATGACTGTGGACTTAGAATACATTTCTCAAAGGAGAACTACTCAGTCAAATGACTAAAACCCAGGAAGACCTATGAGACACTCCCTGACTCACACCTAGCCTGCTTGTTAAAAAAACATGACTGGATAAAAAAAAATTTTTTCAAAGTTTCTCCTTAAATGAAAAATTCTTCAAGTTGAAATGATGGGGGATGTCCGATTAAATAAAAGAAATGGTGGGAACATCCAAACAGCTGCAGAGGGTCCTTCTGTGTATATAAGGACAGGTATCGTATCACTCTTTCTTTCTTGTAGAATTCACTCTTAAAATGGTACTATAATAAAGCATACACCTATCCCCCATTTCAGAAAGGGGCATTTATATGAAAGAGAAAAGCAGGTGGGATTGCTTACATACATTCCTACTTTTAAGGAAAGCATTTAAATTAGCAAGTCCTTCAAGTCACCAAAATTCTCATATTCTGATCATAACATATCTAAGGGCGTACATACGCGAGTAGGTCTATAGAGGAAGTCTTACAAAGAATAAATACCCAAGCTCCCGTCAGCATCTCTTTATGGATGTTTTCCTGGATATCAGGTTCATATTCATCTTACAGTATTCCCTATTGCACATCTTCTCTCAGTCTTACCTTTCTGTTGGCACTGAGGTTTGCAGCAGGGATCTGCAGAGTCACTTGGTAGTCAGTGAGTTTGCTCATTTCCTCAGCTAAGAAGTTTGCCTCCCTCACCAAGGTATTAGCTTTAACTAGCTGCTCGCGCAGTTTTGCCAGGCTCTGACGGAAAAGTTCGTCCCTGTGGTGTAGCAGAAAAGGAAATGAGAAAATTGTAAAGAAAACTACAATCTTGTTTCTAAGTGAGTCATATTATTAGAAAGTGGTAGTAAACTTTCAGACAATATTTTTCAACCTAGTTTTCCAAATCACCTCATAATCCTTTCCATCTCCCACCAGGGTTTCGTGGGCTATCTGTTGGTAACCACTGACTAGGAGAAAGTATGTGGAATGATGTAACGAAAAACGATTTTTAAAGTTATATAACATTTGTAAACTACTAGATTTTGATAGGGTGATGCAACGACCACCACCACCACCACTCGTAATCTTTTAGGAAGAAGACATAATTATGGCTTTTGTGTGCTTTAGGGTCAGGGACTAAGAGTGGACAGGTGAAAGAAATCTGAAGTTAGAAGGAAGTGTTTTACATGATTTCTTCACTTGGTAAAAGGCATGGGGTGGGTACTTCTGTGGCAGCAGGAATTCTTTCTTCAACTCTATACAATATAGCACTTCCTGATAAAATCTTCTCTGACATCCTGACTGCATCAAAACTCTTATATGTTCTTCCGGCCCCATATCTTTTGCCTCAGTTGCACTTGTCATAGTTACAGTTTTTCATTTATTTGTGTAAATATCTGACTAAAGTCTGTCTCCTCTAAGAGGCTATAAATGCCCCTAGAGCAGGAGCTCTGTCTCTTCTGCTTGTCATTACACTTAATTTCCGGCCAAGTGCGTGGTCCATTGTAGGGTATTAAAAAATACCCACTGAATGAAAGAGTACTTTTGGATTCCACATTTGAATCTGGGCTCGAAGGTAACCCAGTCTATCAGACTGCTCTGTGCCTTATACAACTTCTCTTTTCTACCATTTACACACCTCCTGCCCTTCATAGGGAAATGAATTTGCAACACCTAAATCTGTATTCCTTTCTTTTCACCTTAGAAATGACATGAGGCCCACTGCAAAGATGTTAATATAAAATGACCTAAAAGATATCACACATCGATACTGTCTTCCTGCCTTTTCTAAATTATCATTTTTTTCAGTTATTCAGGCTTGATTACTTTCAATTAGCTAGTCTTTTCTCTTTTTCACAATATCCAGGAAAAAAGTCTTGTTGACTTTTCCTCTAAAACATCTCCTAAATCTCTTTTGGTTTTGTTCATCACTCCAGTTCATGTTCCTCATACTTCTCCTCTCACTCCCCTCCCTCCCCCCAATCTCACAGCACCCAGGTTCTTCCTCATGCACTACAAGACAGGCCTTAGAAACACCCTGTCTTCTTGGGCCACTCCTTGGCTCAGAACCTTCTCTCATAGGTTAAATCCCAAACATGCATGTCTATAGTCCTCTTGTGTATCTTATCTAAGAGTTTTGGACTTAACTCTCCCTACTCCTTTATAAATCACCTTCTAGACTAAACAAAACTTCTCATGTAATCCCCTAAACACATCTTACTCTCTCCATTGCTTCACATTTGTTTATGCTGACCCACCTATCCAAAGTGCCGTCCCCGCCCCGGTCCCCGCCCCAGCCTTCTCTCTGACATCCAAACTCCCTGCTCCACACTTACTTCAAATCCTTCCTTCTCCAGGAAATCTCTGCAGATGACTCAGCTTCACTGGGGTCTCACACTCCACTGAACAATCACGGCACTTACTGAGCCCTCTGTCCAACTAGCCATTACATTCTTGCTTATTATTCAAGATTTTCACACAATCTATATTCACTAAGTCTACCACAGGACAACATCATTCTAGACACTGAGGAAACTTCAATGAATGAAACTGACTCTTTGTCCCCTGGAATTTATTTTCCAATGGAGGGGAAAAACAACAAATAGGTAATTATATAATTGTAACATTTCCTATTTTTGAATGCAACTTTTTACAATTTATTATTATAATTTTATTTTCACATATATATCTTACTCTACACCACATTATAAGTTTACAGAAAGAATAAACTACGTCTCTAGTTTTCTTTGCAATTCTCACTAGCTCTTAAATATACTTGATTCTCTGACTCTCAACATTTGCTTAAGGTCTGAGTCCTTTGATACTTCACAAGCCATCAACATTTACTTAGATAATAGTCCCAGCTTTTCATATATCCAACTACCATTAATGACATTTTGATTTTATCCAGTAACATTGTTGAAATCGATATTGTAACCATTCTTCAAAATATTGTCCTTTCTACTCTTAAGAATTTGAGTCTCAAAGAGAATTAAACTAGAATTATGGGAAGTGAAAAACATTTTGACATTTAACTCAAAAACAGTACAATTAAAAATAATCCAAGAAAAAGAAAACAAGTAAAAAAGAATAAAACAAAAACAAAAAGCAATCCACCGTTTCTATCGCATACATTTTTGTCTTTTATAATCTTCAGTACATAGAAAAGTAAATAGGACAAGTAGAATGGGTATCAGCAGGTACAATTATACCAATTACCTTTAGCTAGCTGTTGCTTAAAGCCACTAGCTCATAGTAAATGTGGAAAAGGCAGCACTTCAGAAAAAGCACCATCTGCTAACCTTTGTTTCATCCAGGCGCAAAATATAAAAAATAATATATTGTTAAGTACGATAATTATTCACACTTTAGTATCCAGATGAGCAGGCAGCTCCTGGGGAAAATGTAACTGACTCTTCTCTTAATTTAGAACAGACAATCAAATGCATTACTGTGGTGAGCCTTTTAATGTAGAGTAAGGTGCCCTTTCCTCCTCTTAGGGGGTCATCTCCCCTGGATGTGGTTCAAGTAAAGTATCTCACTGCTAGAGAGATATGCAGTTTGGTTACAAGAATTAGAGTAGCAACTCTGAAGTCAGACTGCCCAGGCTGTGATCTCACTGTCCCAACTGATCAGAAAATGGCTTTGCGAAAGTCATTTAACCTCTCAGCCTCAGTATGCTCATGTGTGAAATGGGGGTGAAAATGCTAAAATGTAGTAGCAGATGTGAAGAATGGATGAATATATATAAAATGGGGGTGAAAATGCTAAAATGTAGTAGCAGATGTGAAGAATGGATGAATATATATAAAGCACTTAGTGCCTGGCACATGGTTAATGCTCTATAAATATCATATGCTGCTTTTATTACTATTAGTTTTTATTATAACAAAGGAGTTATTAATGGGTATATATATAGACAGACCTTTTCATTCTGGCCTTTTCACTAGATGGGTGACTCAGGCAGTATATTTAAACTGATTGCCCTACCTACAAGATAGAGATAATAGTTTCTCTGGCACAGAGCTGTAGGGACTGAGAAATAAAATTAGCACCATACCTAGACTGTAGTAAGAACACAACAGAAGTTAGCAATAATTTATTGCCCTTATTGTTATTGTTACCATTTCTTCTACCATTACCTCAGTTCTAATATAAGTATTTTAAAGTTATAAATTTTAAAAATTCACATGTAGGAGATTTCTTAACACTGAAGTTGTATTTAAACAGAATCAAAAGTAAGAGAAATGAAAAATGAGAATGGCCTTTATGCTAAAGAATTATCCAAACTATCTCCATTTCAATACATAACAGTCTATGCCTTCTAACTTGGTACCATTTTTACTAAAAGTAGGTAAGGGGGGCAGGTATGTCTTTAGCAACTAACAGTAAACATGCTTAGGATGGACAATACCACTGAAAAGAAAAGCCAGCTGATAACGATCCAGATATGTGACTAAGATTTCCTTCTGTGCTAGGTCTGTCTCCCTTTGACATTTCTCACGACCCACCCCCAAAGCCGCACAGCCCTGGAGCCTTGACTCTAGGTCTCCCAGGTTCCCTTCTTACCTCTCCTCCTCCCACTGCGTCACCTTCTGCTG
This sequence comes from Pteropus medius, assembly GCF_902729225.1. NCBI lineage: Eukaryota > Metazoa > Chordata > Mammalia > Chiroptera > Pteropodidae > Pteropus > Pteropus medius. The sequence continues at coordinate 4,758,374 of NW_024342644.1, read as the reverse complement.
AGCTGTCTGGCTGCTGTAGGCCAGGCGGTCAGGGACGTTGCTCTGGGGCTGCCTCTCGGGGGAGAGCTGCTGGCGGAGCTGCTCCAGCTCTCGCTCATACATGAGCCGCTGCTCCTCAAGGGCACTCCGCTTTTCTTCCAGGTATTGTTTCTCCAGGACCTGAACCACATTTTGAACTGGGTCTGGTAAGCCAAGAGACGGGACAAGGTGTCTTCAGCGGTGGCTATGACAGGCAGCCTGCCAGTGCTTCTTCAGCAAGAATTATCTTCTTCCCCAGAATATGGCCTTTCAATATGCTTTCTATGAGAGGGCTGAGCAGCCTTGTCAGATGAGATCATCTCAATTTTCTTTTTTACTAACATTTCAGATAAGTTCCCTTACATGTAAACATTTCTCACATCTACTATGTTACTTTCTTCCATCCTAATGTTTAGATAGACCATTAATCTACTATAAACAGAGTAGAGGGGAAGGGGATGGGATCCTATCCACTGAGAAGAAACACATAATGAATCTAGGACAATGGCAAAGACAGAGGCACAGAAGATCTGATTTTTATGGTAGTCAATTCCTATGTCCATTTAGCATTCAGTTTTAGTGATATGATAAAGGATTTATAATTCTGATTTAAACCACAAATCTTATTACTCCTGAATTTCTCTAATGTGGGAACTTACAGATCATAGCATATATCTGAAAATATTGAGTATATAGTCGCAATTTCTCAGGTGCTATATCTAAGAGGGTAATTCACTTGTAAAAATAAAAGGCTATTTTTCTGATTTTTTTTTTCATTTTGCAGATCTAGAGGTCACCAATATGTAGGTGAATAGGCATAGAGATACTAATAGGTCATGCTCAAAAGGGCCGTACTATAACAAGTGGTGGCTGTGATGTAAGACTTGATCCTAAAGAGATAATTGGCTGGGGGAGGACATTAGCTTGGTAATGATCAACGAACTCAAAGCCATGGAGAATGATTAAGGCACTGACCAAATGTATAAAGAAGAAAGTTACTAACATCTCTAAGTGAGCAGACTGTAGGGTAATAGTCTATTAGACTATCTGGATGGTAAACAAGAAAATCACCATCACATAAATATCTCCCTGAAATACAAAGGACCTAGAAGAGATAAATTCATATTCTCAGGCTAGCCTGGGACATAATTTCCTTCTTGTACACGGACACGTTGCCTGTTATTTAGTGCTATTTGTGTTGTATTTCCACAAACTGACTCTCAGTTTAATTTCCAGGATAAGAGTGGGAAATAAAGATGACAAGAGGAATTTATATAACATCTGATAACTATTGACTGACTTTTCCAGAAGACCCTATCGATTTGTGAAATAAATGTGTAAAATTGTACTAACTTTCTACATGAACAGTAAGAAAAAAAGACAGCATGTTGGCTTAGAAAATAAGGTTAAATAATACCAAAAAAAAAGCAGAAAGCAATTAAAAAATATCACAATATGAACAGTATAGGTGAGTTGTTTTAATAAAAATAATAACCACAACGGCAATAATAATTCTTTTAACTACTGGCTATATCTTCAGGTAGAGGAACTACACCCTTTGCATGCATCAGCTCATGACAGCCTTGCAACAATCCTAAGGGTGGATATCATTCTCATTTTAAAGATGAGGAAATTGGGGCTCAGCAGGTTAAGTAGCTGACCTAAGCTCACATCTGACCTCAGATCAATCAGAGCTAACTGGTTAAGGGAGACATAAACTTATTAATAATTATGGTATTCTGACCTCCAACATTTTGCTCAGAATTAGTACTTTGTTAAAGAGATCTTTAAAAAAAATACTGTTCTTTGCTGATATGAAAGTCTCAAATTCAACATTTTTTCAAAGCAGAATAATTTTTTTCATAGAGTTGTCAGTCCCTAAAATATGTTACTTTAAAAGCTGATGGAAAATTAACAACCATCATCACCACCACCTACACCACTCCCTCTCATCACCTCCCTCAAAAACACAAAGGACTCCCCCAAAAAAACCCTACACAAAGGCAGACCATGAATAGGCAAGACTTTTTCCAAAGAGTAAAAATCTATGCACTCCGGAGCATTAGAACTCATGACATAGCCCTAAAACTTCTGAAAAAAAAAAGAATAGGTGACTTTTTTTTTTTTTGGCAGAATCTGAAACAATTTTAAATATAAGGGCCAGAGATGAAGAAAAGTTTTCTTGGAATTAAAAAAATATATTTCTAAAACAGTATATATATTTGCTCTATGTGGGCTTTAGGTTTAAAAGTAAAGAACAAGGTCCTTATCATCCATTTATATTTACATAGAGTCTTATTTTCAAGGGCTCTGACTTAGTGTTTATGAATCTTTTCTAGAGAATGAAAAGTGGAAAACACACTATTCCATATGCTAGAGTTTTTTTTGCTAAAAGACACTGAATAAGATATCAAATTCTTATTTCTATTTGCTAGTCAGTGGTGTGTAGAAAAACACATGATCCCAAATGGCTAAAGTAGAGGAGATTCCACCCAAAGGTTTCACGCCATGCAGAGGCTGTTTTAAACTGCTTTAGCAGCTGTCATAATACCCCTACTACTTACCAGGATTTGTCATGGCTACAAATAAATGTGTAGGTATTGAAGCGAGAGCAATTCAAAGCATCCCTCCCTGAGTCTGCCCCAGTACAGCCTGATAAGCCATGCCCGGGGACTCAAGTGTGGCCATGCCACACACAACCCTAGTAGAGGTACAGGGGCTGAGGGTTTTGTTTTTTAACTTCTAATCCTAACACAAGTCTGGAAACACCTTTCTCTTAGACATATTTGATTACATTTTCTTTTCAAATTAACCAGTTTCAAGCCTTTATCACTACACAGCCTATTTTTTAAATAGATCACCCTAATTGGCAAGTCAATCTGACTCCCTGATACGGTTTAGGACAAAAGCTAAAGATTATTTGGCTTATTCTCAAATGACCAATCAACTACCAACAGAATGCCCACAATTTTATTTTTCCCCTATCATTTTCCTTATTTCGAACAAACTATTTTAAAACTCAGTGAGCCTGGAGCTGAAGGACTATCAAGATAACAAAAAGGTAGGTATTTTAGGAAGAGAAAAAGGACCACAGTTACTTTGAGCAGAGCACTTCTCTTCTTCATTAGTTTATTCTTTATCTGGTAAATCACTGCGGAATGAGCTCAAACTTATTTACCTGTTCCCAAGAATGGAAAAGAGAGGATAGTAGTGGTGGTGGTGGTGGTGTTTGGAGGGAATTTATGTGATAAATTAGAATTAATTCATGCCAAGATGTTCAAGGCACTAAATCAGAGAAAAACAGATCCTTTGAGGGGAATAAATGGGCTCTATGACCCTTTACTGATCCCTTAATTGCTCTTTACTTTAGAGCTACTATTGACTCTGTAAAAACAGATGAGTGTCTGATTCCTAATTTTGAATCCTTGGAACGAAGGCATTATTGTTTATTGATATTAGGTTTCCCTTTACCCTTAATTCAAATGAACTGGTTTTTAGATCTTTATTTACTCTAGAGACTCAAAAATAATATCCTAGGCTATTACTGGGATAATGCAGGTAAATTCATATCTGGAAGTACAATGTTCTGACTGCTGTACTGTCAACAGTAATGAAATCATTAGTAATAGTAGTAATGATACCAAGAACACTTTTGTGCATGGGGAAAAGAACAGATTTTAACCACTGGGAAGGTAGTGGAGTTGGGACATGGGAGGCAGGGGTCTTAACTGAAAAGGAAACACTCTTCAATCAAGAATACAGAGTACCTCTGTTAGGCAGAAAATGTCAGCTTCTTCCCAATCACGTTAGATTTTGCCAAAGCATGGAGCACAAGCATCAATCAGCAGCACTGCTAAAAACCAGTCTCAAGCTGCCTCATGCTAATGCCAATCAGTTAAAACCTTTATCCCAGTGTTTGTGGAGGAGCTTCGTCTGAAACCACAGGAGAGGGAAGAGAATCTTCAAATAGGACCACCAAGGGGACGACCACCAGGCAGACAAGCTTATTATCGGGAAACCACCTAGCAGCAGAGGTGAACTGTATTAACATTGTCCAGCTACCAGCATTTCAGCACTTATATCTGAGCATGTCTGTATGCCCCACAGGGAAGCTCCTTTACCAGAGGAATTGGGTAAGTGGTGCAGTGAGGAGGAGAAAACATTACTGGTAAACAGACAGACTGAACACTGGAGAGCAAGGCCTGATCTGGAATGCCAATGGTAACTCATGTTAACACCAGGAGCCAGGCTGCTGATGACTAATTGGCTAAGAGGACTGAGAGAATTAAAAAATGCTTATTAAAAACTCTTTGGTTATTCAGGGGTCTAAAATGTATATGATAAGAAAGTCGAAATTGGATTAAATTAGAAATCTGTGACGTGGGATGATATATAATTGACACCACTGGGATATCCTGCAGAGTTAGAGGATATTATTATCAAAATAAACAAGCTCTCTTCAAATGGAATTTCCTCCACCTGGAGTTTAGAGCCTACACCCTGCACACTCACAGAAGGCTTGGTGCTAAGGCACGTTGTTAAATGACCTGCTAATGTGATCCTGATGCCTGAACATCACTTTCGAATGTCTTCTGGATTCCCCCATCTTGGTGACCAAGTAGCAGAGTGGTCCACCTTGTGTTGCATGTCAAAAGCTCCAATAGCTAATTTAACTCCTAATCCTAACGATGTTTAAAAGGAGAAGTTACCAAACTTCTTTCATAAAGTTATTTTTTCTCCTTTTTTGTTGTTGATCTATACACTTCATATTAATACATTACACTTGTTTCTCAATCTGGCCTTTTATTCATACTTCATTTTTATAATTAAAAAGAGAGGTCCTTGAGGCTAAAAATCCATAGATAGAGATAAACAGAACGGTCGAACTCTTTATACCTGCAACAGAATCCCCAATCTGATATGCCAGAGATGTGATCAGCAGTTCAGTAGCCATGCTCAAAATCTGTCCCCAGATAGACTTATTCAAAGAGTGGAGTGAGAAAGTAAACATTTAAGGGAAGAGCTCAACTGTGAAAACCAAAAGGCTCTTCAAGCCTGTTAGGTAGAGGGTGTTTGTCATAGGGCTCTCAGGGTTCAAGTTAGGGATCCTCAGATATTCAAAAAACAGATAAATGGGAAAGCGAGATTGGACAAAGTCCAGAAAACAACTTGCTCAGGTGCTCCTGAATGTAGCCTCAACTGTATCCTTGTAAAATAGTTCTAGTCTCAGGAATGTGGTCTTGTGCTTGGTAACGGGGGAACTTTCCTGTCCTGCTTCTAGTTTCTAGGTTCTAAGTGTGGTGATTAGGAGACTGGGAGATGTGAAAAGGAAGAAACAGATTTATAAAACAGCAAACAAGGAAAGAACTTGATATGTATTTTACTGAATGCATGTAAATGTGTATGAGCACAGAAGAAGAAAGAAAAGGTAACAGAGAGGAAGAACTTTAATACAAACCTGAAAACCTTCTAGAAAGAGGAATCTAGAAATAATGCTTTAAGAAGACTCTCTTCCTTAAAGATCTGAAATAAGCTGGAATGTAGGTCAAGCCAAGAGCCTATAAAGCCTTTTATTTTAGCTATCATTTTTGTAAAAGTTACCTGGGCATATTAAATAAATCTCTTTGGTGGTATAATTTCCAACTGAGTTTATAGTAAAATGTTGTGCCTATTCCATTAGATTCTGTTTGAAATTCCTGGGTTCATAATCTCCTGGGGGTTTTCATACGCTGAAGGACTCAGAAATGACAAGGTCAAAAATAGTAAATTTGATAAGAATTTCCATCACAGTCATTCCATACCCTAGGACCATGGACGTTACCACAACTGGCTTGGGAACAAGGGTTCTCAAAAAGATTCCACCCACTTCCTGGTTACACCTAAGGGAGCAGACCAAGCCCTGGAATTTTTAATTAGACCCTCACCGATGGCCTTTTTAAGGAATTGGCAATTTTGTGTCTAAATTTCAGAATGACTCTTTAACTTTATACATACTTATCCCTCAATGAATGGTGTGAGATAAAGAACTGCCCAAGATGAAGGAATTCAGAGTCAGGGCCTTACCGTTACTATTTAGTGTTTTCATGATAACCTCCATCTGTGCAAATTCATAGTTATAGTCTGGTTCTGAAGAAGCTTCACTGGCTGCATCCAGGTCATGCTCTGGCGGGCCTGTTTCTTTTTCAAAGTCTTTTAACCAATCTCGTCGTTTCCTCTTAGGTAAATTAATTCTGTGGGAGTGTTCACCATTAGAGAAAATCAACTTGTTATACACTCAGATAACAGAAAAAAATGTATATGAAAATATTAGTAAACACAAAGATGTTACCTAAAAAAGTGGTTATTTCCCCATAGGATTCTATCACCGTGCCACAGTTGGGTGGTATTGCACACGAGGGTGCCATTTACACAGGACCTGAAGGAACACCAGGGAAGATATCAGCTGAACGGTAAAGAGCACAAAACCCAGTCCCAGTAGCCAAAGAGATAACTTGGGGAATTTTCTCTCAATAGACATATTTTATTAATAGCTGAAGAAGGAAGAGTAGAATTATAACCACAGTGTGATCTAAGCAATGATGATCAAGGGCTGCCAACATCCTTCAAAGAGAGAGAAACTGATGCAATGTGCTCCTGTAGGAATCAGACATTGCCACCTATGGAATATTCTTGTAAAATGAACATTTATAAGACACAAATATGGAAATCTGAACACTGACTGGATATATGATAATTGAAAAGGAATTATTGTTAATTATTTTAGGTGTGATGGTACTGAAGCTATGCTTAAGAATACTCATCTTTTAGAGATATAAGCTGAGATATTTATGATACAAAGTTATAATATCTAGAATTTGCTTTAAAATAACCTAGAGGGGAAGGAGGAAGAGAGGGCATGTAAATAATACAAAATTGTCTATGAGGTGTTCTTTTTTAAGCTGAATTATGGAGATATGTGGGTTCATCATACTATTCTCTTTCCACTTTTATGTTTAAAATTTTCCATAATAATTGGGGAAAACATAAAAAAAAGTATCATGATTAAATCCCAAATAGCTATCAAATTATAAAAACAAAACAACTGGAAGTTGAGAAGGCAATTCTGACCATCTTTATTATGAAACCATAAATGATGTGCACCATGTCTTTGGGGTTGTGTTGGCCTACACGTCTTGGACTTGTAGATATCAAGGGGCTGTGGGTCAGTTACCTGAATGACCCAGCGCAAAAGTGTTCATAGGGTTTCTTGCTTGTTATATGATCTCGTCAACTGATCCTTTGACACAGTTAAAGCATAGTCACTGTGACAGTTTTTAGGAGAAGAAAAGGCCTCCAGAATTTTTAGCACTGACAGTATTAGTCTTCTCGTAAATGTTTCCTTCACTTAAAAAAGAGATTTGTTGGTAGTCAAAAACAAAACTTTACTGGGAAGAATTAATTAACTAATTAATTAAAGTTTAATTTGCCAAATGACTGTCAGGTGATGTTTGATGAACAAAAATAATTATATTATTTTGAGTTTTAGTTTTTCAATAAGTTATTTTTCTCATATAATCTCATAAATATTATCTGGCTCCTCATATTTATAGGGCTCTAAAGCTCAGAGTTATGGAGTAAGTAGAACTCACATAGAAAATCACTCCTTTGTAGTAATATTTCAAATCTGAGTGGTTAAGTTTATATTTATAAAAGTACTCTGGAAATATCATCATAAATGTTTTAATCTGTCATACATAAACATGATAAAACTTTGGTATTTATATTTAACACTAACATGCTCCCTTTCTTCTTCCCAATCAAAATGAATCTCGACATTGTAACTCAAGTTTCAAAAGTATGTATCCCATCTTTTTGGAATTATGGACCTATTTATTCATGTATGAAAGTGGAAAATGAAATCAGAATATATATGTATGTCTACACATATACATATGGATTCACACACACACACACACAGAGACACCCATTTTTACCAAAAGGGTGAAGAAAAGTTTGTTTTTTTTTAAGGTTTAAAAAAACTTTAAAAATCTCTTCGACCTACAAAAGCATTTATCAGTCACTTTTTAAAGAAAATACTGCCCACTGTTTACTAAGGTATCTAAAAAGCCCTCCAGAAATTCTAGTAACAGTAGATGACCAATAACAGAAATGTGTCACTCAGTATACTTTATTATTTTAAAATCTGAATTATGACTTAAAATATTCAGTTCTTACTAGTTATATTTCAAGGCTCAAGAGCACCAACTCACTAGTGGCTACCAAAGTGGTTTTAGCAGTTACAGAACTTTTCCATTATCTCAGAAGTTCTTCTGGGCAGCGTTATCCTAGAATAAAACTAAAAACAGCTCCCAAACAAATGAGAGAAACATCACAAGCTTTGCCTCCCTTACTTATTGATAACTTTTGTGACATTCTGTATCTTTAGAGACCTCTGTCTAGGTGTGTACACACACACACACACACACACACACACACGCCTATCACTTTCCCATTCACAGTATACGCTTATTACAATAATATAAAAAAAAGTTATGAAAACTGCTTGATTTGGCAATGCACTCAAGACAAGAAATTAGCATAAAAACTAATTTCTAGTTGGACACATGCCTGGGATGCTTGTAAGAAACAAATATAAAACCTCTTTGCACAATTCACGTACCCTCACCTAGGCCACAAACCTCCTACAGATAGACTGCTGAAGATGAGTGCATCTAAGAAATCATAAACTACTTCAGGAAGTAAAGTTATCAGCAGATACAACAAACAGTTGGGTTGAGACCCCAACAACTTCAGAGGACAGAATTCTCAAAGACAATAAAATAAATAAAAATAAAATTATTAAAGGCATATGATGGAGTAAAAACAAGACTACCAATAGAGACCAGGCACATCCAAAGATGGAGCTCTTGAACTTCTGCAAATGAAAAACAAACACCCCGAAAATCAGAACTCAACAGAATAACTGAGCAGCAGCTGAGACATGACTAAAGAGCAAATTAGTGGACTTGAGCGTAGATTTGAGGAAATGAAAGTCCCTTAACCCCATGTCCCTCCCTTCCTCTGTCCTCAATCTCATTTCCATCTTCACACCCAATATTGCTGGCCTGCTTCCACACATCCTAGTGTCAATTTTTTGCATTTTTGCTTCTGCATCCACAACTACATGGCACCTAAAACTCCAAGGTTCCTAGTGTCTTCCTAATTGATACACTCAAAAGAATCTTCTTAGCTTCTATTTTGACCTGCCCTTCCTTAAAATTTTTCTCTTCCCTTAGCTTCCATGATTATATCTTGTTACCTCTATTGACCCCCTGGCTCCCTCGTCTAAGCTGCCTTCATATGCTATCCTCAGACCATCACCAACACATTGGTTTAATCCTTCCACTGCACTTTCAAGAAAGGGCAAAACTAATAATGGCCAATTCTACACCTTTAGTGTAACTTTACAGCACTAAATCCAATGTCCTACTGGATATCTCTACATTGATATCTCAGGGACATCTCAAATTCAAAGTATCCCACACTGAACTTATTACCACTCATTATCTATCATTCCCCAAACCCGTTTCTCCTCTGTTTTCCTTATTTTGGTTTAGCAGCACCACCATTTATTTAGTCTCCCAAGAAAGAAACCTGTAATGATTGCTGACTTCTCCTTTTCTTTCACTGATTGAGTCCCCATCCTGTCCCCAGTCAGATCACTACAACTTGCTGACTTTCAAATAATTGTCAAATACATTTCATTCCTCACCTCTACTGCCACTTGCTGTGGTTCTATAACCATATCATAAAAAATATCCTAATTGACCAAAACCTGGTACAGATAACACAAAAAAGGAAAACTACAGACCAATATCTCTCATGAACACAGATGCAAAAATCCTAAATAAGATACTAGTAAACCGAATACAGCAACGTATTAAAAGGATTATACACACGATCAAGTGGGCTTCATCCTAAGGGCACAGGGATGGTTCAACATATGTAAATCAATTAATGTGATACACCACATAAACAAATTAAAAAATAAGAATCATATGATCATATCAATAGATACAGAAAAAGCCTTCGACAAGATATAGCATCCATTTATGATCAAAACACTTAACGAAATTGGTAAAGAAAGAAAGTACCTTAACATAATAAAGGCCATATATGACAAACCCTCAGCCAACTTATACTTAACGGTGAAAAACTAAAAACCTTCCCTCTAAGATCAGGAACAAGGCAAGGCTGTCCACCATCACCACTGTTATTCAATATAACATTGAAGGTCCTAGCGAGTACAATCAGGCAAGAGAAAGATATAAAAGGCATCCAAATAGGAAACAACGAAGTCAAATTGTCACTATTCGCGGATGACATAATTCTCTATATAGAAAACCCTAAAGACTCCACAAGAATACTACAAGAAACAATAAGCAAATACGGTAGTTTCTGGATACAAGATCAACGTTCAAAAAATCCATAGCGTCCCTATACTCTAATAATGAAGCATCAGAAAAAAAAGTAGAAAAAATAATCCCTTTTGCAATTGCAACAAAAAGAATAAAATACCTAGGAACAAATCTAACGAAACATGTGAAGGACCTATATAATAAAAACCATAAGACCCTATTAAAATAAATCGAAGAAGATGCAAAGAAATGGAAAGATAGTCCATGTTCTTGGACTGGAAGAATAAGCATAGTTAAAACGATCATATTACCTACAGCATTATACAGGTTTAATGCAATCCCCATCAAAATCTCATTGGCATTTTTTAAAGAAAGAGAACAAAAAATTATCAGATTTGTATGGAAGCACAGAAGACCCCAAACTGCCAAAGCCATCCTGAGAAAAAAGAACGAGGCTGGACGCATCACTCTGCCTGAGTTCAAATTATACTACAAAGCGACAGTAATCAAAACGGCATGGTATTGGCAGCAAAACAGACATACACACCAGTGGAACAGAATTGAGAGTCCAGAAGTAAACCCATATTTACATGGGCAAATAGTTTTCGACAAGAAAGCCAAAAACATATAGTAGAGAAAGGAAAGCCTCTTTAATAAATGGTGCCAGGAAAACTAGAAAGCCACCTGCAAAAGAATGAAACTAGACTGTTGTCTAGCACCACACACCAAAATTAACTCAAAATGGATTAAGGACCTGAATATAAGACCTGAAACAATAAAATGCATAGAAGAAAACTTAGGAAATAAACTCAAGGATCTTGGACCTAAAGAGGATTTTATGAATTTGACCTCAAAGGCAAGGGAGTAAAAGCTAAAATAAATGAATAGGACTACATCAAACTAAAAAGCTTCTGCTCAGCAAAAGAAATTGTCAACAAGGTAAAGAGACAACCATCCGAATGGGAAAATATATTTGCAAGCAACGCCTCCAATAAGGGCGTAATATCCAAAATATACAAAGAATTCAAACAACTCAATAACAACAAAAAAACAAACAATCCAATAAAAAAATGATTGGATCTGAACAGACACTTCTCACTAGAGGACATACAAATGGACAACAAATATTTAAAAAGATGTTCAACATTGCTAGCTATTAGGGAAATGCAAATTAAAACCACAATGAAATACCATCTCACACCTGTTAGAATAGCTATAATCAATAGGACAAGTAATAACAAATGCTGGAGAGGATGTGGAGACAAAGGAACCCTCATACACTGCTAGTGGAACTGCAAATTGGTACAGCCACTATGGAAGACAGTATGGAGTTTCCTCAAAAAACTAAGAATTGATCTACCATATGATCCAGCAATCCTGCTACTGGGTATTTACCTCCAAAGACTTGAAAACTCATATTTGAAAAGATATTGCACACCGATGTTCATAGCAGCATTATTCACAGTGGCCAGAACATGGAAGCAACTGAAGTGTTCTATGATAAATGATTGGATAAAGAGGCTATGGTATATATATACAATGGAATATTACTCAGCCATAAGAAGAGATGAAATACTGCCATTTGCGACAACACGGATGGACTTTAAGATAATCATGCTAAGTGAAATAAGGCAGACAGAAGAAGTTGAAAATCACATGGTATCACTTATATGTGGGATATAAACCTAAAAGCAACAAATGAAACGGAAAAACAAACAGAGACTCATGGACATGGACTAGAGACTAGTGGTTACGAGAGGGTAAGAAATGGGAGAGGAGTGGGGAGGTAGATGGGGTAAAGGGGATCAAATATATGGTAGCTGAAGAAACTGGACTTTGGGTGGTAAACATACAACAATATACAGACGTCAAATTATAAAGTACACATGAAAATCACATAACTGTATTAAACAATGTTACCCCAATAAACTTAATTAAAAAAAATGTGAAAAAGTTTCAAACTATTTTCAGTAAAAGAAAAAAAAAATATATATATACATCCTAATTGATCTCTCTACCCCCAGTCCTACGCACACCACATACATCCACAGTAATCAGATTTGCATGTTATAAAGATTACTTTATAAAAAGCACTTGTCTTCTTGTTAGCTATTGCTTCTATACATTCGCCTCTACTGGGCTTTGAGTTCCTATACTTGGGCATTCCCAGCACAAATCTTCAAACAAAGTCTACTGAATAAATGAACTGCTATCTTGGAGTTCCAGGAAAGAAGAGATTGGGCAGAGTGGGGAAAAAAAGAGTAGGATAAAGACATAGAATTGGAATTAAAACTGAGTATAAGAAAATTTGCTGATTACAATTATTTTTAGATATAGTGTTAGAAGAGACTATGATTAAATCATTACGTTGTACATTTTAAATATAACTTTGTCAATTATATTTCAATTAAACTGAAAAAAAACCTATGAAAAAAAATCCAGAGTTTCTAATATAGTACAAAGCAAAAAACTATTTGAAGTTGAAATAAGTAAAAATTAAGGAATAGTATCATTTTGCCATTAAATATCTTAACAATTGTATCACTATCATACAAGATCTACAAACTTTCATGAATCGCGTATGCTATTATTAGTCTTTTTTCATCACTTAGAAATTTATATAGCCGATAGTTAACAGAATAATTTGAAATGAATGTAACGTTTTCCGCATAAAAATGAGTGTTCAATATTTGTGTGCTAATGAATATTGTTATAGAACTTCATTTAAATCTTATATCTGTTTATTAAATAATTTAAGGCAGCATTTAATAGAAATGAAAAAGTATAATATCTTGTCAATTCTCAAATTTTTACATATATACAGCCTGGTTTAGTAATTTTTCAAAAACAATAAAGTTATCTAATTAACTGTTCCTTACACAATGCATTACACTAACAACTAATTTTCTTTGACATTTATATGTGTCAGGCACTGAGGCAAGAGATTTACATGTTTTGTCCACTTTTAGCCCCATTTATACATGAGAAAACTGAAGTTTAGATGAAAGTATGTTCTCCAAAATCACCCAGCCAGTCAAGGCAGCCTACTCCAAAGGTGGTGCTTGAAATGTTGCTATCCGGTTCTCTGTAATCGGAGAGCAATTCCTAAAGACCCACAGTAGCCTTAACTTTGATATAGCTGAAGCAAATAGGAACGGGTTGTCTTCTGGAAATATGGCACACAAGACATGTTAAGTGGCCATTTACTTTTCTTACCTTGCACTTTCTTTTGGAGTAAGAGTGACATCGCCATCAGATGCGATATCAATCTCACAGTGCTCAGGCTGAATTCCTATACCAAAGAGCTGGATGTCCTGAGAAGTATCCGCACCTACTCTTGTATGGTCCTAGGAACAGAATATTAAAGAAAAAAAACCCACACTTAAAGTAACTCACAAAAATTTTCACAATAAAGTTTAATAACCCAACAGCATATGCATGACAATATCAAATGAGTTAGGAGATGTAAGATATCTGGACCATTATAAGTCAAAAGCTTATCATAACACACTAAATTAAAAACAATGTTTAAACATGATGGGGGGGGGTGGATGACCCTGGTGAACAGTGATTACATACTGCCTTAAAATGTAAGGAAATTGAACTTGACAGTAGAATACTTTGAGTTCCAATTTTAACTCAACAACCTACTATTGATGTGAATACAGGCAAGCCATTTCATTCTCTGAGCCTCACGAGGTTTCTTTTTTGCAAAACCAGGACAATATTATCAATTTGATTTACTTAACGGGATTCTTTTAAGGATTATCTGAGTTAACAGCAGAAGTGCTTTGAAAACAGCTATATAAACTCAAGAAGGCTAAAAGTAATTTCATGGAAAGTGGTATTTTAAAATATATAACTTAAGTTTAAAAATAGTTGAATACCTAATACTAATATTATGTAGAGTAATGAAGCCTGTTGCTTATACAATGTACAGATTAGTGTGATTTTAAGGACTTTGAACCTCACACATATGTGGACTGTGACTCCTGGGATTAAGTCCACTGCTCAGTCCCTTTGCTTTTTCTTTTACTCTAAAAATCATTTAATCACTATGATAATAATACTTTCCTATTCAACAGAAAAAGTGTTAGGCCTTAGGATTTCAGAAACAATTTCATACCCCTTAATCATTTACTGAATGAACAAATCTTAAGTGTTATTGGGCTGTCGACAAGTCAGGGGCTATTTGTATCATATTATGTCTCTGGAAAAAGTAGAATAAAAAAGATGATAGGAGACTGAGTCCTTGCTTCAATTCTAGCTTATTCTCTGTTTTGTATATTCACTAGGCAGATCAGAATCCTTAACAAGACGCCTATCTAACCTTTCACAAGGGGGTAATTTCTTTGCATTTAGAGATTTAGGTGTGTAGACAGTGTATACAAGCTGTCTTCAAGACCCTAGGTCTCCAATCCTCAACACTATTTAAATACATATATACATATATTTATATACCACCATAACTCATATGATTAAAAATGTTTCTCACGGTCAGCTAACTGCCTCATGTCAGTTGGGGTCCCTATTTCAAACAGAAGTCTTATTTCTCCCTTAAAATAAGCTGGCATTTCTAAAAGTAAGGTCTGAGAACCTTTGGAGTCTCTGAGTACCATGAGGTCAAAACTACTCTAATAAAAATACTGAGACGTTATTTGTTTTTGTGCTCTCATTTTATCACAAGTATACAGTTTTTTCCAGAGGCTACATGATGTGTGATGTCATGGTTCTGAGGATTAGTGGACTGTATGTTTGCACATTTGTATTTTTGAATGTTCTCAGCTTTAGTATCTAATACAGTAAATGCAGACAGGTATAATTCAGATGCGCAAAAGTTCTTTGGAATCCTTGATACATTTTTTAAAGAGTATATATGGGTCTTGAAGCTAGAAAGTTTGAGAACAGCTGCAATAAGCTATCTAACGTGGCCAGCGGCATACCCTGAGTCCAAAGTCCCAAATCCAAACAGTCACATCCCATCTCCACTCTTGATGGGTGGGATCAAAAGTTATTTCCTGAGGATGTAGGTCCATAAGAGATAGACAGGAAAGAACCTTAGCTGTCTAAACTACTACAAGAGTTTGTTTTAGCCTTGTGTTGATCTTGAAATCACCTTAGAATTACTAAGAAGCATTAACTGTGTGATTCTCCAGAACGTCTCAGGATCTTTGTGATTGAACCTAGATATTCTAAGAATCCTTGACACCATAGCTAAGGATCACATTGACACTCTCAGCTACCCACTTGTGCCCCTCTGATGCCCTAATTGCACAGCCCCAGGATAATACAAAATAGCTGTTTTTCAATCTCAATGGTGACCTGACTGTAGTATGAATCTTTTTGATGAAGGCCAAGCTAGATACAAAAAACAAAGTCATGGGGACAGGCACCCAGATTCAACTGAGAGTTACACATGAATTTGTATGCATTTATATACCCTCTTACCTTTAAATAATAAACCAGAAGTTCATTGAGAGCAGGGTCTGCATTCAAGTTGACTAAGTAGCACTTGTCATCTCCCACCTTGATACCAGATGTTTCCAGGGAAATGCCCATACTTTCAAGTTGTCGTTGTCTCTCCTGTGCACAAGGAAGACAAAAGCAAGAAACTCTATTTGTTGCTCTATTCGCCAGCTGTATCCATGGAAGTGTAAGTCACTGTTTCTGGGGACAATGCCAATTAAATTACACATCCCACTAAGCTCAACTAGGTTTATTTACAGCCTAAAATGTATGACGTCTTGTGTTAGTGCGTTGGGGGCACCAAGGGTAAACCAGACACCATCTTGCCCTTAAGGGGTTTAACTGTCTAGTAGAGGGGGAAGACCACATAACTGGAATCAAGAGGAGAGCCCTGTGCCACTGGAGAGGAACAATGTGTTGTGGGCTTCACAGGACGGAGATTATGATGGGCTAAGAAACAAGGAAGGCTTCAGGAAGATAATACGTTTAAGGTGGTTCTTGAAGCATAAGAATTTCAACAGAAGAAATGGAGTAGCAAGATAAGGGCAGGCTGTTCTGGGGGAAGGGTACAGGAAAGCAGAGTAAAGACTCTGGGGATACTGGAAGATTTCAGGGCCCCAAATCCTTAGTAAATGTGGAAAAGTACTGGGAGATGGAGCTGGAAGAGCTGATTGGGTGCCTATTGCAGAGGGCCTTGAATTCATTCATTCACTGATGACATATTTAGGTAACAGGTACTGACCTAGGGCAGAGAATATAACAGCGAACAAAGTGAAGCCCCTCTTTCACGGAAACATCTATTCTAGTGGAAAGAGATAGACCATAAAAAAAAAAAAAGACAAGTAAATATATAGAACTTCTAATGGGAATAAGTGCTATGGAAAAATATCAAGCAATGTAAGAGGGATAGGAAGTTAGGTGTGTGTGTGCGCACGTGAGTGTGTATGGGGCAGAGGACATGAATAATATCTACAAGAAACATACAAGCAAACAGCTGGACTAGATCTCAGTCACTGCTTTCAAGCTATGTGATTGAGATTGGTCTAGTACTTCCAAGTGGTCAGTGAACTTAAAACGTTTATAAAATGCATGTGTAGAGATTCATAAGACACATACTCACATTCGAGTACAACATTAGTCCTTGCTTTATATTTTCTCTCAAGTAAAGTTCACAGAGCATTTTCTATCAGGCCCAAAGAATCGAATACATTGAAAAACTATGATGTGCTGAATGATACAAATTCTGTCAATAAGGTAGCCATGTGCTATGCCAAGTGATCTAAATTCACAAAACAAGATTTTTGTTTAAACGTGTAAAGCAGGAAATAGTAAAGATATTTCCTTTATCATGCCTGTTCAAATTTAGTGTTCTCCAACACTTCCAGCAAATATATAAATCAAATTATAGTTGATAAAAGACACAAAGTCAATATCTAAAACTGATCTTTGCAGTCTCTAGTTCAGCAAAAAAGAGGTTCTCGAAAGACTTGTTGAGCACAAGTGACTGACAATACAGAAAAGACAGCAAATGAAAAAGAATCACAATATTTTAGGCCTAAATTATCAAGCTACCTGTGCAATTTCTTCTGTTTTTCTCAGCTTCTCTTCCCAAGTCACTGTTAGTTCTTTTATCAGCTTTTCAGACTCTTCAAGCTTCTCTTTCAGTTCAGGGGCCTTCATAGCCTTTAAAATGAAACCAGAGCTATCTGATTTTCTAATTTTTTCTACCACTATAAACAAGACAATCATTTATTGTCCTTCTTAAGCAGTTATCAACAGTTTGTTGGAAGCAATTAAGTCACATGCTGTCAGGGGGGGTTTTAGACCTTTATTAATCAAATGAAATGTAAGAGGCAAACGGTTGCTACTATTTAAAGGAGAGAAATACTAGTGCCCTGAATTAAATTGATAAAATCATTACAGAGTAATTTTATCCATCATACTTAAATTTCAGTTAAAGATGTTAAAGTTTATTTTCGAAATAGAACATAAGAAAGAAGGTTACTTAGGCACATTTCTTTTTCAGTAAGACAGAGATCAATGCACATCACCAATAAAGGCATTCTGGTTATATTAACCTACCAGGAAAGGTGAAGATTCTTCTCGTTTATTTAAAAATTTGAATTAGGGCCCTTTAAACTAGTTTTCTTGTTGATGGTAATAAAACTAGCGTATTTATTATTCACTTAGAAGCAGGACATCTGGTTAAAAGAGCAGTAATTTCCCTCTAAGTTTGTTACTTGAGAATAACTAAGGGGTCTAAATACAGATAGATGCAGCTTGAAAATGTGGAGAGGCCTTTACTTGGCAACGATATGCTTTGACACTCTATAATAACATGAGCCTCTATAGAGTATAACCTTATCAATAAGATGGTAGAGCTTGGACAAGAAGCTGAAGTGGCAATGATATGGAGGATAACTGACTGTGCCTGAGTTTCACAATATTAATAGACCCTTAGCGTGACATTTAGTGCTGGGTACAGGGAAACAGAAGTAAATCTTCTAGGTGAATCTGCTATGGTTCCTCTCTCTTAAGGCCAGGCATTGTTCTAGCCAACTGGCCTAGACTAATTGGTCACAGTGAATATGCAGATTCAGAGATAAGAGGAAAGAAGTAGATCATCTACCTTTAAACAAATATCAGAAGCATTACACTTTCCACTCCAGATCATGACTCACTTCAAAGGTTATCTGCATTTTGATTTTTCAGGTGTTTTGCCATCCTTCTTGGCATCAATAAAAAAATTATGCTTAATGCACTGAATGATGATTATAATGGCAATAACAAAAATAGCAATATTTATAGAGTACTTATGATGTGCAAGGCATTGTGCTAAGTGCCTTCCAGTATCAGTGTGGTACTAGGGTTAGGGCTGAAAAAAATTAATAAAACACAGCTTCTTGAGCTATCAAAGCTCATAGGCTAGAAGAAGAAAAAGACATGTAAACAAAAAAATTATAATGCAACTGCCAGGATCACCAATTCATGGAGTATTCAGATCCCTGGCTTCACTCCCATTTGTTTGTTTTATCTCCTGTTGATTACTTTTGTGATAAGTCCATAGACAAAAAGTATTTAAACAGTGCCAGATATACAAGTGCTCAATAAATAATGACTATTACCTTTTTTCCCTCCCACGCTTAATACTCTCCCAAATAAAGAGGGGTCAGAAGAGGGTGGTGTGAAGGAATGTGAACTCAGAAGCCTTAGGTACACACCCAAGTCCTGGCATGTGGGAGCCTGTGACTTAACCTAAAGCACTTGGCCTCCTACTACCTGTTTCAAAAGAGATAGCGCCTCGGTAACTTGCATAAAGCAACAGCTATTTGGAAAAGAGTATGATTATTAAAGTCTGGGTAAAGCCAAGGAAAGATGGCAACAATGCAAAATTATTGATTTTTGTCTCCTCCCAGGAGCTGACATTAAAAAAAAAAGATTTCTAAATTATTCCTACCATTTAATTATCCTTGATAATGCTGTCTTCCATGACTTGAGATGACATAAAACTAACTTTTTTGAAAACTGCAAGGCCTTTTGTTAATATAGTGTATAATGTTAATAAAAATAACACACTTGGTTCTGTGTGCTCAAGGGCCAACTGATTTACTATAGCAAACAATTAGGTGGTAGCGGCAACTCTTGCTTAATTGTCTGCTTTCTAGACTGTAAGGTGCTAGAACAGAAGTTTTGTATTATTCATGCTGTCTCCATAATGCTTAGCACATAGTAGATGCCTATCAACACTGCGATGTTGAACCACATGGAGGTGACCTAGAGCTGCAAGCAAGCATGCCCTGACCACTCTGATATCATAGGTCAGAGAAATTCAAAAACAAGGAACACCAGACTATTTTTTATTTTTAACTTATTTTTAAATTACAGTTGACTTACAAATTATATTAGTTTCAGGTGTACAATATATCTTATGCAGCAATCACTGCAGTAAGTCTAGTACCCATTATCACCATACGTAGCTGTTAATGACAGTATTCTCTACGCTGTACATTACCTCGGCCTGTGAGAGCTGCTCTCTCAGTTTCTCGACTTCCTCCCGCAGTTCCCGGATGACTTTTGCATTGGGATCCTCATTCACAATGGCATGGTTAACAATCCTTTTGGCTCGATCTGCATATCGTAATGTGGAGAGAGTCTCTTCATAGTTGTCTGCTGCTGGGCTAATGGTGGCTATCATAGAGGTCTGACTGTTGCCCCCTAAATTGTCCTACAAAATATTTCAAATAGCATCTTAGGGAACAATGCCCATGTAAAAAAGTATGATGAAAGTAATAAACTATTCTGTGAAGAAAACAGTATGTGAAAATAGGTCTGTATTTCAAGTAATTTTATGAGTAGATGAAATGTGGTCTCCTTATATTCACAACAATGAATGACGCCCACCAAACAGCATTATAATGAAATAAAAGGCAACAGAAACAAGTTTTCATTCTGCATTCCTAGGAATTAGGAGAGCACTACAGTATTCTCAGATGTTTACTGTCTATTTAGTTAGCTTTGCACACACCTTTCAGCTGTCACCTCAGACATAGCCAATTTTTAGTTGGAAAGGAACACTGGAACACTGAATTACCTTAAGAAGCCAAGTGAGGACTGAATCTCGATAAGGCACAAATTTGTTTTTTCCCTTGCCAGCTGCCTGGTCAGCCAGAGATGATATAACCAACCCCAAGGTTGTCAGTGATCTACCAAGAGGAAAATTTTAAAATTAGTTTTATGGAATGTTTATTTTTAGTTTTCATGAAACAATAATCCTTCTAAGTAATAAGTATAAAATATGCAGATCAATAAAGTGCTAAAATTGATATAATCAAGTCTTCATTAATTTGTCAAGCTGAGGAAAAAACAAAATAATTCCACTAATTTAAAAAAATGAAATTAGAATGCCTATAAGAATCTATTCTGTTCAGTCACAGAACATGTGAAACATACATTTCAGAATCTGAAAAAGTACATTTAAAAGATCACACTGGCAAGTTTTAATTTATTCCAAATATTATGTTACAAGTCTGAATCATTTACTCTTTGGATCTAGTTTGGACCATTTTGGCCCCTAATTTTGTTTCCTCCAATATCCACGTAATTTGCAGAGTACCCTTCCACTAAAAGTTATAAGCTATATACTGTTCGTCTGCTTACCGCTGGCAAGTTTATTTCATGTAGAGTTATTATAGTTTACAGAAGAACCACTCAAGCAGAGGATAGCATAAGGCTACTCTTCCAGCCCCTGCTACTCAAAGCAGCATTGGCATCACCTGAGAGCTGGTTAGAAACAGAATCTTGGAAGTCTCCCCAGGCCTACTGAACCAGAACCAGTTGAAGGTATCTCCAGGTGATTCATATACTTCTTAAATTTTAAGAAGCCCCAACTGAAAGATATCCAAAGTGATAAATGCATTTAGTTGTCTATGCCTATGATTCTCAAAATGCGGTGCTGGGACCTTATTACAAATGCATATTCTCAGGCCCCACTCCAGACCTATTGAATCAGAAACTTACAGTGGGACTCTACAATCCATACTTTAACAAATCCTCCAGGTGATTCTGATGCAGCCTAGAGTTTGAGAACCACTGGTCTAGGCTACTAAGCTCCCCCTGGTGGTTAACACATGTTCTCTGCACCTGGAGAAAAGAGTACCATAGAAATAAAAGATTTGTAGTCCTGAAGAATGAATGACATCCTCTGGTGTCCCATTTAAATTCCAATTTCTCTTCTAAGAGAAAAATCAACTGAATTCCAAGTTTAGCAGCCAGAAAACAGCAGCCTCAGGGATTGCAAACAAAGTTAGATGATACCATAAAAACAAAATGCTTTTAAAATAGTCTGAAAAACCAAACATTACTATTTATTTATAAAAACACAGAAGGGCACAAATCAGCAAGTGACCAGAGGTTAGCAGGTGAAAGACTAAATGGCTTTTTTTCAAATATTAACAAGAAATTGAGTTGAAAGAAAAGAAAGCATATTTCCCACAAAACATAATTCCTCAAAGGCGACTGACTCACTGAAAAGTCACTGAAATACAGAGCAAATTCAAGCAGCAGAAAATGAATGAGAATTTTAATAACTACCAGCCATTACCACAAAGTGACATAAACACATACATTAAAACTGACAGGTTTAAAGTTAAACAAGTCCAAACCAAGAGAAATGAAAACATATGTCCACACAAAAACTTGTACATGAATTTTCACAGCAGCGTAGTCACAAAAACCGAAATGTGGAAACAACTCAAATGTCTATCAGATGATGAAGGGATGAATAAAATGTGGAATATCCATATAATGGAATATTATTTGGACATAAAAGAGAAATGAAGTTCTGATACATGCCACAACATGGATGAACCTTGAAAAATTATGCTAAGTGAAAGAAGCCAAACACAAAAGGCCACTGTCCTAGGTTGAACAGTGTTCCCTTCACCCAAATTCATGCCCACCATAACCTCAGAATGTCACTTTATTTGGAAATAGGGCCTTTGCAGATGAAATTAGTTAAGAAAAGATCACACTGGATCAGGAAGGGTTCTAATCCAATGACTGGTGTTGGTGTAAGAAGGCCATGTGAGGACACACATGGAGAATACCAAGGGAAGACAGAGGCAGAGATTGGAGTGATGCATCTACAAGCCAAAGAATGCCAGCGACTACTAGAAGCTAGAACAGAGGCACAGAATACATTTTTCCTCTGAGTCCCCCAGAAGGAACAAACTCTGTGGATCCTTTGATTTTGGACTTCTGGCCTCCAGAACTGTTAAGAAAATAAATTTCGTGACCTAGTTTGTGGTAATCTGTTATTAAAACACTACAAAAATAATACAGCCACATATTATTTGATTCCAATTATATGAAATATCTAGAACACGCAAATCTATAGAGGTGCAGGTAGCAGTTACCTAGGGTTAGGGGTGGGGTCAATAAGGAATGACTTGATTACAGGTTTCTCTTGGGAGTGATAAAAATGTTTTAAATTACACTGTGGTGATGGCTGCACAACTTTGAATATAATAAAGCTATTGAACTGTACACTTTAAAATGGTAAACTATATAGTATATGTTATTTCTCGATACAGCTTTAAAAATTGAAAAAAAGATTTTTAATTAAAAGAAATTCCGGAAGTTCAATCACTCCTCCTTCCATGTGATATGTAACAAATAAAGGAAAGTAGTTCGATATAAGGCAGAAACACATTTCTGATCTAATATAGAATATAGGGCATTTTTCACATTTTGTAACTACTGAAATAAAATTTTCAGTTAGAAACAATTCCTTGAACTACCTCGGATTTTTAATACCCGATTGCAGCAGAAATGGCTTTAACTCATACAAACTATAAAGAGCTCAGTGACTCAAGGTTCACAATGGCTGTTCATATGAAAACACATTTTGGGGATGTCATGGATTTTTCATCGAGACTAGATTTTACTTCACTTTGTGGCAACTATTTATACTTCCTAATTTGACAGTGCAGAGATTAAAAAGGGAGTTTCTGTCACTCCTAAATAATAAAACATAAAATCAAATGAGTGTTAGAGAACACGGAGAGGGTAACACAGAGTCTTAATGTCCACTAAACAAGGCATGCTCTGCAAGCTCAGTGCAGGGGAAAGAAGCATTAGCAGGAGGGGGTTGGAGCTGGACTGACAATGATACGACTCCAGTTTCTGTGTGCACTTTGCTCTATAATTTATCCAGTAAGAGAAGCTTATCATTAATAGAAGTCACACTCTTTTACCTAATAGCGTGCATACATTCAAAAAAAGAACTTTATCTAAACCTATTAGGGTCTCCTGGAAACAAACAGAAATAAACTGCAGGGTGAGTGGGACTCCAGGATGAGTGAGAGATACCAGGTTACCCCGTGACAAGGGGTCCAAGCCATTCCTCCCTTCTAGGTTCCACCCAGAAGCAATGATCCAGGGACTACTAAAATCCTAAAAGCTGTTTGAAAGTTCAATGTGTGAAAAGTGAACAACAAGCTAAACAAATTTTAATGAGAATTTTATTTCAGATAGCTTAAAAATATATAAGAATCAATTATGGATTCTGCTAGCACTCTCTTCTCATGCTGGAGGCAAACAGGCAGCTTGGGTGCCTCACAGGTGTCTAGCATAGGGTGAAGTTGTTTGCAGTTTTAGCAGCTGAAAAAAGTTATTTCAATAATCTTTCTAATTCTACCAAAGCACTGCTTCTGCCCCGAATCTACTGGAGGTAGAGATAGCAAAGAAGCTCCTATTCTTTAAATCTCTTAGCAGAGTTCTCGGGCTGGGATGGGGAGTAGAAGGAGAGGAGCTGACTAGAGAGGAAGGAAGAGTTAGACTAGGGGATAACATTTATAAACAGACAGCCATGCTTTAAGATTTAAAATTTCAAAAATATCTTTAACAATAAAGAATTTGGGATCAAAAAGAAAGTAAATAAAACTTGAATCAAAAGTAATATAAAAGCTTCACCAATAAATACATTCAATGAAAAAAATAGTCATAATTCTTTTCCTTTTCTTGCTTTTCTGCATGTTCTAACCTACATAGATTCCAAACCACCAGATTCCTGCCCTTAGGAATGGGTATAATGTGATGTGAGTTACCTGTATGCTCTAGGGTAGATTTCAAATATACTATTTTACTTATTCTTCTAATGATCTTCTTGTAAGATCATATGTGCAGTAATTATTAAACTTTATTAGAGTTAGCCATATACAGGTATACCTCAGAAATATTAAGAGTTTGGTTCCAGACCACCACACCAAAGCGAATATCACGAATAAAGTTTTAATTACTTTATTGGTGGAGGGTCTTGTCTTCAATTTGTAAAAAATGCAACATCTGTGAAGTGCAATAAAGCAAAGCACAATAAAAGATGTATGCCTGTACTATTTCTCTATCTCTTTCTACTTAGATTGTGATCACCTTGAGGAAGGTAACCATTCTATTATACATATTCCTCCATGCAATTACTGTGCCTAGCTTACAGAAAGCACTAAGTATCTGTGGAGTAGAATACACTGAAGAACAGAAATGGACCTCTTTCTAAAAAGGACTAATTCAATAACAGTTTTGGTATGCTTTGTGGGTGCTGGCCCAATATCCATTTTCCCCTTTTTCTTACTAACAGAACCCTAATTTTGTTGGGAGGCATGTGCCAGGCTAAAAACACCACTTTCCAGAGTCCTCTGCAGACTAGTGAAGCCATAAAACAGTGCTGGCCAATGAGATGTAGGAAAACATTATTGGGGAGGGGCTTCCAAAGAAGCTGTCGTTCTTCCGATAGAAAAGATACATTATGCTGCTGACAGAAGCTGGTGGTCCTTTACTCCTCTCCTCCTTTCTCCTTCTTGTTTGGAACACAGACATAGATACAATGCTTGGAATGGTAGAGCCATCCTGAGGTCATGAGGATGGCATGCACACACACACAGGATTAGCAGAGCTGTGTGCCTAAGAGCATTTCTAAGGTGCTGTTCCAGGTTCTAGACTTCCTGTTAAGTGAGTCAAATCAATGCATCATTTGGTTGTCACTGTGGCTTGTTTCTGTTGCTTACAACAGAATGTAGTACCTGGCTTTTAAAGAATTAGTTGAAAGATGACGAAGGTAGTAGGTCTGAGTTTTGTAAACTTCCCGGTAAGTCCCCACTCTTAACAATAAAGGAGAGATACAAAGAATATAGGTGGCAAAATATGAGGAAAAGACAGTACCATCACCTGACGAGAAAGAAAACTATTATACCTACAGTATAGGCCCCATTTTCATTCACCATTGTTTTCTGGTGGCTAATGCAAATCATTAAACTCAAATAAGGTTCATCTAATGAGTTATCATTCCCAATCTCATTTCCAGCTCAATTGCTGTGGTGTAATAATAAAGTATATACTAACATTTCCAAAAACAAGTTCTTTTGGACATTTGTTCCAGGGATTTTAATTTATAACTAGAATTCTGCCAACAAGTAAGCTCAGAGAATGATAAGTTATATGGGATTCATTAATGCAGGACTCCTCAGAGCTTTTAGCGTTGTGAATGTCCAAATGAAGGTTTTACAAGTAGCCTTTCTCAAAACTATTAATCCAGGGATCCTTTATTTCCCAAAGCTACTTGAGGAACTAGTATTTCACAAAAATGCTTTGGGAAACACTGAGGCAACAAAGGCACATACCTCAAAAGATGTGGATATTCCCCAACCAGCGGGCATATTTTTGCTCTGTCCTTTACGGGTCTCTCATGTTAAATGTAAAGACATTTATTCAGATTTTTTTCACATACTTAGACCCTACAATGTACAAATGGTAAGTTAACAAGGACCCCCACCTGCCCTTAAATAATGGACAGAAGCATGTCTTTTTTATTCTCCCTAGGTACAAATACATATTTGGTCATTCAGGAAACACCCATTTAAGTGACATTTCCAAGAGGAAATGAAGATGAGTCATGGAACGTACTCAAGAAGAAGGAGGACTGAGTCACATGAAACATTTGAAACATTAAGTTTATATTACTATAATGTAAATTATATAACAAAACCCTAGGGGTAACATATATTAATATCCCTAGAATAAGTTCGGTAGAACCCATTTTTGGAAATGTTTAGTATATACTTTATTATAAACCACAGTAATTTAAATGGAAATGAGACTGGGAAAGATACTCATTAGATGAACATTGTTTGCATTTAATGACTAGCCATTGCTGAGAATAAAATGGAACCATTTTCAGTGGTATTCCTTGGGACATTAGAGTGTTCCATGATCTAAATGAGTTCTCAGGGAAGCTGAACCAGCCAGACTCCAGCAGAAAGGAAAGGTTTCCTCATTCCACCCTTAACAGATAGGTGGAGCAGCAGATGGATTTTTCAGATGTACTCCCCTGTGAAGATGGTATTCAGACGACTTAAACCTATGGAGCCCTGAACAGGCAGGCCATGGCGGTGCAGTCACACAGTGCCTTAGCTCTCCAAATGAAGGAATAATGCGTGCTTTAAAGCTCTTACAAGCTTAAGGAGAGATGAAGCTCCTAAATCCATAGCCCATTAAGCAGACACTAACGTCTGTGTGATGTCCCTGACAGGTCTGCTTAAGAGGATTATTAATGTTCCATCCAAAAGAAGCCCAAATAAGAGGCTGAGAGAAGGCTTAGGAAACATGTCACGTCAGAGACTTCTTTAACACTCAACTGGGCACTGATTTTAAGGCTTAAGAAGCTATTTGTGGAGCTATCAGGCAGAAGTTTCAATTTGTTATTTTACTTTATTAGTACATACTTATATTGAGCTTGCTATGTGCTAAGCACTGTCCTAAGAGGTCAATAAGAACTAGTGATCATTACACATTAAGGCTATACTCTGAGTTTCCACAAATTCACGGCACATAATTTCCAGTGTTTTCTTACAAGCCGAGCTAGCAGGCAAAGGGCTGGCATGGCTAAGCAACAGTAAACAAATCTCTAAGATAGGTAACAAACTTTCCTTTGGTACCTGCTCTCTCACACTCTCATTTCTGCTTTCCCATCCTGGTTCCCATCCTGGAATGCAGAGCTGTAGTGCCAGCCTGGGCTCCTATAATGCTTTGTCATGAAATACAGCAAAATCCTTTGTTATTAGAGTAAGAGACAGGATGACTGGAAGATTAACTCCCTAAAGTAGCAGTCTTTGCAGTGAGTGTGGCTGTGTCCATCTGATAGTCTAATTTTAAACTTCTGTATACTAAAATTATAATGTGCTAATATTGTTTTAAAATGCAAGCTGCACAAACATGTTCCTGAAAATATTGCCTTCTGTCACCTTCTGTCCTAAACAAAACCCCAAGTTACATATCTCAAGAGAAGAATGTTACAAGTACAAACTAAACTACTTTTCGCTAAACTTGGAATAAAGATAACGATTATGCTATTTATATGGATTATAAAAACAATAGCTACAACAATATTTATTCAGTGCATACTACATGCCAGGCATTGTTCTAAGCACATTATAGGCATTTAATCTCCAGTAATTCTATGAAGTAGGAACTATTATTATCCCCATTTTACAGATGAGAAAAATAAGAGGTAAAATCACTTGCCCATGATACATGCATATCTAGTAAGTGGTGGAAGCAGAATTAAACTCAGGCAGTGTGGCTTGAGTGCACTCTCTTAAATGCAAACTCTGCTCTCTCTCATGTTGGAAAGCAGCGAGACTTCTCTTGCATGCCAAGAGCCATCTGAGACACTGCACTACTGAAAGAACAAGTCTTTCATTTGTCTGTGCCTCTGCTGCACACTCCGCATGGAATGCCTTTATCTCCTTTGTCTACCTGGCAAACTCCTACACATCATGCACCACTGCTCTCTTTCAGCCTTCACTGCATCACTGGGCACACTGGAGAGCACTAAGGCAAACAGAAAGATTGCAGTATGGCAGTTATTCAATAACGACTAAATTTTTTTTTTTTTTTGGAGGTATTGATGTTTAAACAGTATTAGCCTTACAAAGGGATTCAAAGCAGATTTTCTCTTCAGAGTAAGCTCCCCGAGTTAACTGACTACATGATTTGATCCATGAAATTGTGATTTGCATTTATCTATGACCACATTACATATAATGATAGACTAAATGTTCGTACGATGTTTGAGCAGGGCTGCCCCATGTAGCTTTACTTAAACTTTATGCATCTCAATGGAGGCAAGCTGCTGTTTTTGCTCAACCTAGTTTACTAGAGCGGCATAGACTCTGAACCCGTGATTAGGGCCATCTGACCCCTAATATTGCAACAAGTTCCCCCAGGCACACAGGAAGTTGGATGTGATGCTCCAGCTTAGCACCAGCCACCTTACTTGTTAATGTTGCTGCCTTCTTTCAGTCGCTCTCCTGCAGCTCCTGTTTTAGACACTCTTTCGCTACCAGCCAGGTCTACCAAGCTCACCTTACTGACTTTCTCTCCAGAGTTCTAGTCGTAGGAAACAAGAGAGAAACAATACATGTGAATGTAAAAAACACACAGATTTCTACATATATGTCAGCACTATAACTGAGAGCAACCTGAGTAACCATTTTCTACAAGGCAAACTTCTCACGATCTTAAAGAGCAGGAAGAGTTATCTGGACTAGCAAGTTCATAGTAATAATTTAAATTGGTGTGGTCGTTTTGTTTTGCAGCTAGGTAGAAGTATACTCGGCTTTCCAGAATATAGTCAGAAAGCTAAGATTTTATGTGCCTATGAGGAAATACTAGGACATGAGGATTCCTGTGCATTCAGGTCAAACTCTTCTCTTCTGAGAAAACATTCATCAGGCTAAATGTTGTGGTTTCTTCTTTAACATTCCTTAATGACCATGAGGTAGACTCAGTTTTTTTAAGGGGAATTTCAGTATGAAAGGATATATATTAAAAACCACATAGTGACGTCATCATGCCCTTTAGGAAGTTCACACAAGAAATTCAATATATATTTTTTAAAGTTATATATTAAGGAAGACCTAGGAAATTAAATGGTTTACGCACAGTAGCTCATCTAATAAGTAAAGAGCACGCATAAAATCCTCAGCAGCTGAACCCAACCATGATACACGTCACCTCTGTAGATATTTTGAGCTCTTTTACTGCCACCAAAGGATCTTCCCAGTCCCTCACCCCAGACTGTAAGTCGTAAAGTGTCTGTGTGATTATGATGTTGAACACAGCATGGGAGCGGCTACTTTCTTCATTCATGTTGGTTGCAGCTACCGTCCGAGACTTATTTCCCTCAGACATCAATGACTCAATATCCTAGAGGCAAAGCATAAGGAAAATATTATAAGCAAAAACTTATGAACACAGTCCTGCCCACCAGGTGTATGTATTAATTATGATCCCTCTGACGCATTAGTCACCACCCTCCCATAAAAACCACCCTGCCTGTCCTCCATCAACCATAGTTTGAGCTCCCTCCTCCCTCAGTACTTTCTACGGATGAAATGTTTTCCCCATCCTTTCCAATCCGCAATTGCCTTCTTTCTGTCAAGCACCTATTTTTCTCCTTTGCAAGTTCCTAAAGGAGAAAAGAGCTAATATTCATTGAGAACCCCAGATACTCAATAATGACAGCAGTTTCTTCATTTCATTTTAATTCTCTGGGCTTAACAACTGTGTGCAGTGATCTACTGCCCACTTGTGTGCCTCCCTCCTCCAATACTGTGGCTCTTCTAGGACAGGGAATTCTCCTTATTCACCTACGTACACCTGCCTCAGAACATCTGGAACCTATGGGCTCTTATACAATGTTTGATAAATGAATCTTATAAAAGAAGCATTTTCTTGATTGTACATACAAGGACACTGAAGTTCACGGAAGTCAAATAACTTTTCCACATCTAGTAAGAGGCAGAGCTGGGATATAAATCACAAGCTCCCTGGCTCTTACTAACAAGTGAAAGGATGAGATAGACACTGAACCAATCACACTGAGCTACAAACCAGGGCTGATTTAGCACTTTTATGCCAGAGAATCTCCATTCATTTCAAAATCTAAGTGTTTTAAAAGTGATGATTACACTCTATTTCTGATATCTTTAATACCGAAAATGGCTTTAATTAAAAATTTTTTTTTAATTTTTTTCAATTACAGCTGACATATAATATTATATTAGTTTCAGGTGTACAACAAAGTGGTTAGACATTTAGAGAACTTACAAAGTGATCACCCTGATAAGTCTGAAAAATGTCTTCATTTAAATGGCTAGAGTTACCTAACAGATTAATTTTAGTTGTATCAAGTCTGAGGTGATGATAGGCCAGCCACCAACACATACATAGCACAACTAAGTAAGTATAAGGGTGTATTCACTCATTCATTTGTTAGCACTCTTCAGCAACAGATAGCAGTTTGTTTTATGAGATTTCCAAAGCAATGAAAATAAAAACAAGGGCAAAAACATCAAGTCAGGAGGTAAGAAGGCATAAAAATCAAGGAGGAGGAAAATGAAACAGGCCAATCAATAGAGAATCACTTCAGAAAAATAGAAGAAACAGAAGAGTGAAAAGTAATGGAAACTAAGGCATGACACCCTGTCAAAGAGAGGGGTGGAATTAACTACCAAATACTTTTACATTTGTCCAGATTTATCTAGAAGGACATCACTAGCAACCTTAAAAACAGTTTCAAGAGAGTGGTGTTAGTGAAAATATTCAGCAAGCTCAAAATGTTGGGCTTCTCAGCTACACTGTAAAACGTTCATAACAAGGCAGGTTGAAGACTGTGAAAAAAAAGGCCTTTGCCCTTTTTTTCTGTTTGAGGTGTACTGATACTGGGTTTTGGAGACCATGAATGGTATTAATATGCTATAAAACATTCATATAAAAATATATTCAATATCACACACTCTGATTTACTGCCAGTTATTTAATGACATTAAAAAAAAAAAAATAACACTTACCTCAAAACTAGTGACAGCCAGTTGGGATAAGCCATCTACATATGGTCCCAAAACTTTATGCTCTCGAACTTTAAGAGATTGTCTACTCCTTTGGGAAGTAGACAAGGAAAAAGGAATGAATGAATCAAAGCAAACTTGGAGGCTTTTCTAAGTACTCATAAACCAAGACTGCAGTTTTGAAAGAACTTTTTTTAATGATCAAAAAATATCCTAAATCTATTTTACTTACATTAGCAAAACAGCATGAAGAATGTCTTTTATACTCTGATTTCTATTTAAAGTAAATTACTATTTAAAAAATTCTATCTCTACTCCCAAACTAAATAGCCAGCACACAGAATACTAGGCTAGGCGAGGTTGCTTTAGCAAATGAACTTCAGTTTTCAAACAGGAGGAAAAGAAAAGAAAACGAAGCAAAAAACATGCCACGAATGAATTTAACCTTAAGGCTATTTTATAAATAAGCACATTCTCAGTATATAATATTTTAAAGTTCTGACCAAGTAATGAACAATATTTAAGTATTTTATTTTTAATTAATTTTTTCAAGTCTGTATTGATTTATGCTGCTTCTATGCTGGCAATTTTATACAGAAAGTGATATTATAGTACAGAAGTAGTTTGTAGTTACTGATACTTATCCTACATTTAGAATTGGCTCTGCTGGTGAAGATTTTAGGGCTCTTTTGAATTTTAAATGGAAAACATGGTTGGATATCCATCTCAATAGCTTATCAACAGATAATTGAGATTAAAAGAAAAGCTATACATATTATGACCATGTTGTATATGTCATCTTTTTCATGGCATCAAATATTAATCACCTCTCGAATCGAGAGTCAACACTTGGCATCACTCATGTATGGAAAGAAGGAACAAAGGACCACTGAGTGCTTCCCAAAGTCTTAGCATTGTTCCCTAAGAACTTTAGAGTTATCCCACTTAATGTTAGAAAAACCCTACAAAGTAACCTTATTTAGAAACTATTTTAAGGATGAAAAATTCAATATGACGATGAGCAGTTCTGCTGCACTCTAAACAAAGGCAGACCAAATGCATGCCTGCAAGAGAGCTACTTTGATACACACAGATTTAGAACTCAGCTCACTCTGCTTGCACGGCCAGAGAGTCTTTAATGGTATTCATGAGCATGAAAGAGTAAATCTAGCACAATACCAAGTGCTCGTGATGGTGTCTAACATCTGGAATTCTTGTGCACTGATGCTGGCAGTATAAACTGCCACAATCACTTTAGAAAACAGTTTGGCAGTGCCTAATAAAGTTGAAGATTCAGTATTTGTGACCCACAATTCTAGAAACTCCCTCATTTGAAAACCAGAACTGTATAAGAATGCTCAGAGGAGCACCATAATGATAAAAAGTGAAAACCACACAACAAATGACAGGAGATGGGATAAAAAAATTACGCTATAATCATACAATGGAATACTAAAAAGTAGTGAAAATTAATGCATTCTTACTTCACACATCAGAACAAATGAATCACTAAGGGGAAAAATAGCAAGTCACCAAAGGACACATATACTATAATGTCACTTACGAAGTTGAAAATTATGCAAAATTATATGTAAACTATAAAGAAGAGGAAGATAATGAGAAACAGAAAATTCATAATAGTAGTTACCTTGGGGAAGAATGGGATCCAAGAGGAACATATATGGGGCTTCAAAAATATTAGTCATATTCCACTTATTAAGCCAAATGGTGAAAAGGGCAGTCACTGATTTTATTATTCTTTATACTTTACACGTATTATAAATGTTCTCTCATATGCATTAAATAGTTCATAACTTTAAAGTAAATATAAACATTTCCTATGATTGGGTCACTTTCTTGGCACCCATAATTTTAATCTTATACCTTTGATTATACAGCCGCTAAAAGCATTTAAAATATTTTTTAATGACATGAGAAAGTGTTCATTATGTTACACAAAATATTCAGGATATTGAATTGCATTTACAGAATGATCTCAACACACACACACACCCCATAAATTTGAAACACAGGATCAAAATGCGTCAAAATATTAAGAGTGGTGGTATTAAAGGTCATTTTTATTTCTTCTTACATTTTTCCTATTTTCTAAATTTTATATAAGTATATATTATTTTTAAATCAGTAAGAAAATTTAATTAAAAAAGTAAATGGCCTTTTCCTTCTTGCATAAACTAACTCATCTGGTTTTTATCACCTAGTTTTTAAAAATATAGATGCCTGGGTTTTTTCTCAGGGGTCTACTGAATCCCAGTCTCTGTGGGTAGGGCTCAGACCAGTGTATCCTCAAAAAACCCTCTACGTGATTCCAATGCACAGCCTGGGAAGAAAACGACTTGCCTAGGCTGGGTCTTTGCGATCCTTCAACCGTTTCTCTTCAGTTTAGAGGTGCTGCTTTCTGACATAAATGGAAAGGCCACTGGGTCATTTTAAACTTAATTTTAATGAATAAACAAACCATGGTGGTAAAAATAATACCAATAGTAAAAATGATTTTTTTAAAATGGCATATATAAACAACTTTATACATGAAGATAGCATAAACTATGTATATTGGGTATACCAACAGACTTTGAGAGCTGATGATTTCTCAGCAAGTGAAGCGAAACCAGAGAAGTGACCAAGAGCTCAAATAAATATATTCACTTCCAATTTTAACTTCAGGATCATTTAACATTATTACCCTCTGTATAAGCTTAATTTCCACCACTAACTTACCCTTTGGGATCTAAAAGATCCCGAACTTTCTCATTATAAATTTCCATATAGGATACTTCAACTTTAAAGGTCTGTGACTCATTTTGCTCCAGAGAGATCCTTTTAAATAAAGCACAGCAGAGCCTTGGAATAAGGCCCAGCTGCTCAGCATTGCCCATCATGGAGAAGGATTTTCCTGAGCCTGGAGAATTGAAAGTGGAAAGAAAAGAGGGTAGAAAAGGAAGCAAAATATAATCATACAACTTTTCTACATATATCAGCTAAGGTCACACAGCAGAAGTGGCAAATGTGTCCCTCAAACTCTGCCTTCGGCCAACAAGGCTACTATTCTTTTTATTATACTCACGGCCTCTGGTTTGACTCTCATTGTGACATTAAGAGGGCACCTCATTTATAGGTCGATGTGTATAAATATAACTACTAAAAATAGTATGTATAGTAAATATGAGCTATATGTTATCAAATAACATTAACAGTATTTACCCCCAAAATATTTTGTTGTGCTTTGATATATATTCTCTTGTCTTGAGTCTCTTAGTTGTCCTGTGATATGACAATAGGCAGTGTTATGATTTATTCCAACTTTAGAGTAGAAATAATGGTGCTCAGAGAGGTAATGGCTGAGACACTAGTATGTTTTTGTTTTGCTTATTTCAACCAACTGTATCACTAGCCTAGGTTTAGTAATCTATCATCATTTTGTAGCCTAGTGAGAGTCTTCTGTATAGTATGATACTAAGTGTTTTTTTTTAGTTTTTTACTATGACATTTATACTGAGAAACTGAACATTATTTTTCTAGTTCAAATACAGGTTAAACAATAATTTAGGAAAATGACATTTAATAGTTTGAAACTAGCTTTGCTCATTAACACCAAAGTTACTCAATTACCAAAACCGTTAAATTGTCAAAAAGAGGGTTACTGCTGATCATCTAATTCAGTTAAACCCACAAAGTCAGAAGCCTTTTTCTGCTGTTTCCCTAAGTGTTTTTATTTCTCTTTTAAGAAATGCACATTTAATATGACTGGCTGGAAATAAAAGCAGCTACTTACCTGTCTGTCCATATGCAAAAATACAAGCATTATACCCCTGAAAGGCTTTTTCAAGAATTCCTTCCCCAAGACACTTGAAAACTACTTCTTGACCTAAAAAAAAAAAACAAAAGAAAAAGAATACTTTTTCTTGACACATTTGTATTAATAACTAAGTCCCAGTTACTGGCATTCTTTCAATCCAAAAAGATGTTAAAAGTGTATTGCATGTCTACTATATGCAAGTATAAGTATTAAAAGCTTAATGAACGCAATTTTATTTACTCTTCTAAACTATAACTCCATACCTGGATCAATTTATGATTCTACCCATTGCTTCCTTCTAAGACATTTCTCTAGGCATTAAAGTTTTCTTTCCATATGGACACAGCCATAAAATTTGGTTTAGTCTCTTCTCATGAGTTCGTATTAAATGTCACTAAACACGAATTCTCTGATTTCCCATTCCGGATTCTGAGCTTGCGATGAGCAGAAACTATGTTACACATGTCTTGGTATGTGCATGCACCTCTGCACCTAGCATGGTGCTAAATACCTGCCAGGTGCTGAGAAACTGTTTATTGTTGGTGGAGGTAATGTGTTGAGCACAGGCACCTTTCACCTGTGTTCCCATGGGTGGGTTGGAGACAAGTTCTCCTCCATGAGCCTATCTACAGCTTACTGCAGCTCTTGGGAGTGCTCTGTCATGTGCTATATACACTATGGTAGTATCTGTAGCATCCAGCTGAACAGTAAAAGTATGAAAATCTTTTTAAACACTTAGGTGGCATTTACTACCCTTTGAAATTGGTGACTTTTTAACATTCATTCCACATCAGAGAATTAAAACAATATTCTTCTTCCACTGTGCTCTTATAGTCCTTAGAATGTTCCCTATTACAGCATTTGCAGAAACTACTGGTTTAAATACTTTCCTCCACTGTAATGAGAACCCCCTGATTGATGTCAAGACTATAATCTGTTTATCTTTGTAATCCTGGTGCCTAGTACAAAATGCTTAATAAATGTTTGTTGAAAGAATCAGTCAGTTTAACCTTTTTATCCTACATGACAATTCCTTTCACATTTGGAAATAATGCAACATAAAATAAGCTTCTGGGTGTATATTTTTCTTTTCTGCAAAGTTGGATCTGAGTTCAGCAGCCCCTTGTTATACTATGACATAGCATGGATGCAGGATAGGACTCTTAAAAATGTGTAAACAAGAAACAAGAATAAGTTTTGACCGTTATATTGGTGAAAAATAAAATTCTGACATGAAATAGAGTTAGATTGAGGAAACAGGTATTTTAATAAGCTACTGTTGGGAGAATAAATGAATGCAGCCATTGTGAAGGAAAACCTCATAGCACCTATAAAAGGGAATATGCCCACACTCTGACCCACAATGAAGCATTTACACTACAGACATACTACCACAAGGGGCTCATGTAAAGGGATGTTCACGGCAGCATTATTTATAGTATTGTAAGTTTGAATCAACTTAAATGTCCATTAGTAAGGGAGTGGATAAGTACAATGTGACTATTTTATATGATAGAATATTACAAGTAAAAAAAAAATTTATGTGTGTAAACAATGCTAGAGTTCAAAAACACTGTTCAGTTAAAAAAAAGTCACATTTGGACTGTACATGTAATGTAAAAACTTATGTCAAAAAGTGTGTGTGAGTGTGTGTGAATGTGAGAGAGAGAGAAATGTCTATGAGTACTAAGGCTTAAAAAAATGGAGAATAAAATATACCAAATTTATATAACCTTATTTCTTTATTTCTGACTTCTAACATCCAGCACACAGCCTGGTATCTAAGTGGTATTTAAAACATGTTGGCAGAACTTGTGGATTTTCTTAAATAGTAAGAGGCTTTCCTAAACACACAGGTTTGTTATGAAAACTACCTAAAGATGTGTGTGTGCACACATGTACACTCTGAAAATAAGGTATTGTCAAAATTATTATCCACTAAACACACACTTTCGAGATTGCTTTTATGTTACAGTTAAAAATGATCAAAGGATTCTTCAGGATATAAAAATATGAGAATAAATTTCAGTTTAGCCTATAAATTATTGCAAATACTAAATAGGATATGAATTGACCTGCTGAATTTTTATAATTTTGTTATTGATGCAACTAAGAAGAAAGAAGAGAATTTTTATTAACTGCCCTATATGCAATGCCTTTTACATATTTTATATCACTGAATACCCAGGAATGGATCGATAAGGAGATTGAGACTCTGAAAGAGTAAGTCATTTGCCCAGGATCACGCCACTAGTGAGTAGCAGGGCCTGGATCTACCTGTATTGGCACCTGAACATTAAGGCTGATGCCCACCCATAATAGGTTATTCATGCTGCGTGACCCTGGGCATCAGCTGCTCTCTCTTTTGGTCTCCATGGTATTTTTTATGATCTCACAGAATTCATCACACTGCAGTATATTTTTCTTCTACCACTGCATTATGAGCTCCTTGGAAAACAGTAGTTGTTGCACCTTAGCAGAGTACCTGGCGCACAGTAGGCACTCTTACTGAATTCGTCCTCTGTTGACACTGCTGTTTTCAGATTAATATGTATTTAATTGGGGAGCCTTTTTCTCATTTATGATGACTGAGGCATCAAAATATTGCTTGTTGAACTTAAAAAGAAACGTTTAATTGCATTAGAGGCTTTTGAAGTTCTAATGAGCCCATAAAGACTACTATAGCCTCTGATAAATAAGGCACTGGGGTTTCAATAGACATGTCGACATAATATATATCTATTAATTGGATAATTTTGATAAAAATCAGAGATTACACTTTTACTGACACCCACAGTAACCTCCTGAAACTTGAAACAAAATATGTGACCCCAAACAAATAAATGAGCCTTTCTGATTTCCACTAAATACATACATATGCTTTCCAAAAAGTCAAGTTCTTTTAGCTAAATATTTAGTTACATTTGACACACTGAAAATAATTCAAGTTTAACACATTTAATAAAATTTTAGTTATAACTAGGCAAGGAAAATTCTGGAAAACACAAAATGGAATATGAAAAAGTAGAAAACAATTATTTTGTGTTTCTGAAAAGAATTTTTCTCCTTTCCATCCTTAAGTAACTTGAAGCACAATTTATAAAAGAATACAAAGAACTATTGTCAAGTTCGTGTATTTTTACAAATCTAAGCAAGACTGGATTCCAGAGAGATTAGAATACATTTTATACGGTTTTATGCCTCAAGGGAAATTATTCTCTTTTAAGACAAGAAATAACGAACACTTTTCTACCTCTGCAAAGATACATCAACCTTAACATTGTTTTATGGCTGCTTAGCTTTTCATGGTATGCTTAACTGATGTAATCAGTTCCATATTAGGATATTTAGATTATTTCCTTTTTCTTTTTCTGCAATACTTATCCTCACATATTTACCTCTGTGCACTTTTCTATTGACTTTACTAGGCAAACTCCAAAAAATCAAATTACAAAGTCCTCTATAATGCAAGAGTCATTTTTTCTACATTTTCCAATAATGTTTTGGCTAAGTCAATAGGAAAAAAAAGCCTCTTGTTTTGTTAAATTAAATTTTCTTTTTTGTAGTTTATTGCCCATTTGTATTTATTCTTTTAATAAACTGGATATTTAGGTCCTATGTTTATTTTTATAAAGCAATTGGTTTAGTCAATGATCTTTAACTTAATAATTTTAAAATGCTCATCATATATCAAGAATATTAACTTTGGTTTATGTTGTAAATATTTTTCCCTAGCCCGTTATTTACTTTCAGTCTATGTTGTTCTTAGTTGTGCAAAAGCTTCTAGTCTTTCATATGCAATTTTTTAATCTTTTCCTTTATAATTTTTACCTATGGTATAAGTTATGCTTCCAAAATCCTTTTGGATTATTACCTAAATGATATAGATATTCACCCATATATTCTTCTAGCTTTGTTGTTTTGTTCTTTTACAGTTTTACTTTCAAACTCTATTCCTTATTAGCTGTGTAACCTTAGGCAAGTTTTTAGTTTCTTCATTAGTAAAATAGCAATAACAGTTGCTATCTACTGAGTTTGCTGTATGATTTAATACGGCAATACACGTAAAGGCTTTACTGTAGTGCCTGGCCATAAGTCTAGACTATATTTTATTAGTTAATATCAGCTATTAATATCATCCCTTAAATCAACTATAACTAATTCTGGTACAGAGAAGGAGGTGATCATTTAATTATTCTCCTTAAAAAAGTTCTTCCATCTTCGCAACAATTCTCTGAGGCAATCCAATTTCAAATATAAAAGGCCTCTGTTCTTAGAAAAAAGTTTTAAAGGAATCATTTATTATCATTTATTATTATTTCTCTAGCTCCCCTAGAAGTCCCAGTTTTAAAATTCCACTGAGAAAGAAAGGGGTGTGTGTGTGTTGTGTGTGAACAAGTGTGTATGTGGTGGGGTGTGTATGATGGTATGTGGGTGCATTTTGTGCATGTGTTTTATGTGAAGGCTGTGTGTGTGTTAAGGGTATGTGTGTTCTGGGTCATGATGAGGAGAGGAAGAAGGACCAATATCGTTATTTGGGCCAGGATATGCCAACCCATGCTGTCCAGTGCAGAAAAAATACTGATCATTCTCTATAACACTAAGATATCTCAAGAAGTTATAGGGTGAAAAAAATAACATGTAAAATTGTATCAATACAATTGTGAATAGAAACATATGCTATAGAGTTCCCCCTAATTTTCTATTCTGGTGCCTTTTTAGCTGTATGAATCCCTGGCTGGGGTTATACTTAAGTTTTTAGTTAGGGCACCACTGGTACAATAAGAAAAATCTATAAAAAAGGCCAGATGGTCAAAGCCTAGAACTGTATACTGCAGACTCTTTATACAGCCTCCCGTCCTTAACATGATCAGCTCTCTATGAAACACAAATGGTGGCTACACTTCACTCAGTAATAGAAAATATTAAATATCAAGACCCTTATATGGTCTAGTAAGGAGATTCTGGTTTATCCAAAAGACTGAAGGGTTTTTTGTGCTTTGTTCATTTCTATTTTTTAAATACAGCAGTCCCCTTTTCAGCATAGGAAAAAATGACCTGCCAACTGCTTTTCGAAGTTCAGTTTACAAAAAAAAGGAGCTGTTTACGCTGCATGGTGGGAATCAGGGAATCCACAAAAGATGCACTCTCCCTACCCTAAATGGTTCCCGACCACAGTTCACTGAAACAGAATGAAGAGCTGTTTGTCTAGGGGATCATGAACCAACCCACTAGGGAAAGCTCAGAAGTCCTGTGGGAAGGAGGAGGATCTAGGAGTATTTGCTCCTCTCCTATACAAGCTGAGCAAAGCCACAACACTGTCAAACCCAAGAGCCTTGTGGCTTTTGAGCAGGATCGATGCCAGAGAGGAGATGGCCACTCTGCAGATGTCAGCTCCACATGACTGATGCAGGGAATCCACAGGGCAAACTTTTCCTCACTTGTGAGTAACCACGACCAAGATGCCAATTTCCTCTGTGGGGTTTATGATTAGACCTCTTATAACTGTGTGGACAAGTCTTAAAACACAGGCATGCCCAACACAACCCACAACACAATGTCAGAACAGTGCAGAGGGCTCCTGTATGGAGTTTCTGCAAGAAAAGTTGCATACCTGATCCACCCTGCCCTGAGTCACATGTGAGACAGATCTTCGAAAAGCTAACACCCTGAGTTTCCACACTTGTGCA
This sequence comes from Pteropus medius, assembly GCF_902729225.1. Lineage (NCBI taxonomy): Eukaryota > Metazoa > Chordata > Mammalia > Chiroptera > Pteropodidae > Pteropus > Pteropus medius. Next base: position 4,717,585 of record NW_024342644.1, on the reverse strand, counting down.
TAATCTGTCCCTACTGGGAATGGGAGCAATGGACTCAAAACTACTAGGCATATGCTCCGAGAGTTGGGTACCCAAGGTAATTCTCTCTCTATAGCAGGACCTTAATAGTGTAGTGCAGAAGAGAAACTAGGGATGGAAGGGAAAAAGCACCTATCATTCACATGGGTAAAATATCACAGTGGGCTATGTTGTACGAAATGGGAGAACAAAATGGGAGTTCATAACCCTGTCTTATTTGCAATCTCCATTAAACAAGGCAGTCTCATACAGATCACGGTTGAATAGAACACTGCACAAGGCAATGTAAGGCTGACGTGACAGAATATTTCTTTTTCCTGAAATAGCTACATGGAAGAGCATTCAAGATTTTAAGATGATCAATAATTTTATCAGTTTAAATAGTCTCCTATTTTCTTTCTTTTCTCATTAGAGTTAGAGTGGAAAAAAATGGTAAGCTCAGTATTTGTGATTTGGAATTCTGGGGCCTGCTCATTTATGAGGGTGTTTTTCCACTTCTAAACAGGGCTGACGGCCATAGTGATTTTGATGAGTCTGAACCTGGCAGGTGGCCCAGCTCCAAATCAGAGCACCTGGACAGTGCAAGAGCAGACAGGTTCTTCACACATACCTAAAGGGGTGAGGAATGCCTAATCTGGATGAGGTTTCAGTAAATCCCTCTCTCAAATAGTGCCATTTTCAGAAATTGTCACATGTAGTGACTTTAAACCTGGTTTAAATAATCAAAAACTACAGAATTCAGGAAAAGGAACTAAGGCTTTATGGCTTGACTAGATGACACTAGGTTTAAATTTTAATCAACTATAAAAGTTTTGCCGTTAAGGGACCTGGTAAAAGGATCCCAAGAAACTGGGTCATGAGGGTAAAGCTTCCATGGTGATATCCAAGGGCAATCAGCACTACAATACTTGAGAGTCTTACTTGTGGCATGGCATGAGTGACTCACATCCTGATGGATGTTTCCACCCCAGTGACAGTGCTGGGACTAGTCATGAGCTGACAGTGAAGCTTGGCTCCTTTTTTGTTGCCAGATAACGTGGCTGAGTCACCAAGGAGGAGGTCAGGCTTTGGTGCCCAAGATGAAAGAAGAAAATAAGCCACCTCACCTGTGAAGACCGTCTAATAGAGAATGCATTTTTGAGTTATTCAGGAGGGTATTTTTACATAAAAAAAAAAAAAACTGCTGAAAAAGTAAATATTCTTTATTTCTATCTGCTCAACAGTGTTTTACACTGTCTCCACATCTCTGGACTATGGGGTGCATGATATTTACAGCACTTGAGTGGAGGTTACAACAAAGCCGAAATCAAACACAGGCATTCAGAACTCTAGAGAACTTCTGACAGGAGGGAGAATGCCATTAGTATTATTCTTGGCTAGGTTCCAAGCCAGAGCACTCTAATCTGATTTCCTGAACACTGCCTCTCTTGGGATGAGAGAGAAGAAAGGAGAGCCTGGGACTATAGTAGAATGCATAGAATCTTCACACATCATTGTCATTGACCAAAATCCACATTTACCACTGCTTTCAGCTCTCTCACAGATAGCAGGGTCTCTGAATCTCATCTATAAAATGAGGACAATAAAGTTTCTACCTGATTGGGTGTGTTGACAATAAAATGACCTGCTGCAGGTAAAGGGATTCGCACAGTGCTGGGAACCCAGCGCTCAGAACTATATCGTCTATTGTTATTATCATCCACCCCTCCAAATATAATTAAGTGAAATGTCTCTGGGTGCCAATAAATATTCTAAGGAATAGATGTGGACAAAGAAAGGAAAGTGTGGAAGAAGGTGGGATTGGGTGGGATTAAAAAACAGGGAATAGAGATGAGAAAAAAAGAGAAGCTTATCTATCAACTCTTAAAAAATTAACAACATTAGCTTAGCTCATTTATTTCAGAGAAATTTTTCTTTACTGACCTTCGTTTATCCAGTTCTCTGAATTAACCAATTCTCTCCTCCATTCGTAAAATACACTGACATATGCCCACTGTATGTTAAATCACCCAGCTGAGAGGCTACTCTCTAGACTCCCACCAGCTAAGTTATATCCTTACAAAGGGTCAGTGCTTGCTCCTAAAATGGTTTATGTTAGTTGTACTTCTCTGTAATTACATAATTTACTTAAAGGCAAAAAAGGGAACCGCTGATTCTAAGATAGCTAAGTTGGATGCTTAGAAATAACTTGATAAGGGTGAGTCACTAAAAGAATTGTCAAATTCGGTATGAGTGAGACAACTTGTAAAAGACTGTAAAAGAAAAATCTAGAAAGATTCTGTAGATTGTTACATAAATGTCTTTTAAGATAAGATGCGCTATTTATAATGAATCTCTAACAAACATTTCAAGTAGTCAACCACTACTGCTTCTCATAACTATAGGTAAAACCGTAGTTTTGATAAATCTAATAGCTAACAATTACTGAATATTTACTCTGTGCAAAACACTTGCCTAGTGCTTCATATATACTCGAATACTAAAATAATCAGTACAAGATGCTAAAACAACTATTTTGGAACTTTTTAAAAAACTGGTTCTATTTTGCCTCCTGTCAGCTTAGAATATAAATTTTGATGCACGGTTAAACAATGTGACACAGATATCATTTCTACCTTTGAACACATAAAATTTGCCATTATGGAACAGAATCAAACATGGCTCTCCTTCTCAGAGGAAGAGCCCAGGGCTTGGAGACACTCAGCTGTCCCCTCGCACTATAAAGCAACGTTTGCAGAAATTAAAACCTTTCTCCTGAATTGCAGGGTATTAACAATGCCTAAAAACGCATGGCTTCAGCAAATCTGAGCAAAATGCCATATGGCAAGAATTGTTATATGATTTCTAAGTCAACAGTTTAGAATTTCTCAGGCCAAGAAATGTTAATGTCCACACTGATACCCAGATATGCTACCACAAGACTGATTTTTTTTTTGGTATGAAAGTTTATAGAAAAATGTTTATGAAAAATATTCCCCTACAAGAAAGAAAATTGAATGCAAGGTTACTGAAATTCACTGTTATTTACCAACATGACACATTTTAGGCAGTGATAAAAAATGTGGTTTTATTGTTGAGAAATCCTTAATTGAAATCAAAAGTGATTTGAATATTTACAAAGACCTATTATCTGTTATGATGCTCTCAAGATTATTAGTATTCACTATAACATAATAACTTTATAATCCTAAATGTGGATTAATGTCTATGTGTACATGTGGGGCTACAGGGGAAGATGCAGGTTTATGTAGAAATGTCATGCTTTGGGTCCCCAATTCTGCAGGTTATTTCTGTATTTTTCTTAGCCCTGGAAAAAGGTTTGGCTTTAAAGACTCAGAATTATGTGCCATCAAGCATTATTATACTACCTAGGCAAAAGGTAATAATAACAAGAGATATTTAAAATGTAAAATGTCTCAAAGCATGATTCAATGCAATTCAAATGGCTTAACAAACAAGCTTTTGATTTGCCTCTGAAAAGTCCACTTTGATGGCTGTGTGGCCAGCATAAAATGTCTGATTCATGTTTTATCAGAGAGCTGGAAGAGATTTGAGATCATTCTAGGTCATATCTCCTCCTTTCACAGATGAGGAAACATAGATTCCCAATATTTAGCAGTTTGTGGCAAAACCAGATCTCCTAAACACCAGTACAATGTAGTCTCTTTCCAAAGAACTGATGTTACTATCCTTACTCCTGCTACAATGTGACAATAATAAAGATGCTAAATATTATGTGGGCTTTTCTTATGTGCTAGGTAAGGGCTTAAGTACTTCACATAAACAGGTCATTTGGTCCTCAAATCAACCCTGTCAGATCAGAATTATTATCTTTATTTAGCTTATGAAAAAACAGAAGCAAAGTGAAATTAGTAACTCACCCGACCTTACACAGATAGAAGGTGAAGCCAGGATTTGAACCCAGTCTGACTTAAGAGCTCACGGCCTCCTACCACTCCGACCAACCAACTGCAATGCCATTAAACGTACTATAGACCTACTTATTGTATTTCTAAATCAGAAAGCCTGAGAGTAGCTCTTGCTATAGCTTTTAATAAGTGGCACAACAGAAACATAATTGAGAATTTAACATTTTCTATATCACATGAAACTTAAGAGTCTTTGTTTCTCTTTGCTCTTTCAATGCACACACTTATCTTTCTCTCTCTCTCCTGCCCTCTGTCTCCCTAGGTTTTGAGAGCAGCCTTAAGAGCTCTGATTCAGTATCAATGATGCCTTTATTCATTGAGCCTGAAAAATAGGTTGGTTTCAGAAAATATGTGCTTCTCCTTCTCCATTTCCTCTATTTCCCATCAGAGAATGAATGCTTCTATCTTAATGTTTCTATTCACAAGAAGAAGAAATTGCTATTTGTTAATGCAGCAAAAGAAATCAAATTACCAATCAACTAATCTACTAGTAATGTATTTACTACTCAGATTATTTAGAATAAATGAAAACAAACCTGAGAGAACAGCAAGCAAGAATTTTAGTTTTTGACTACGTGGTCAGTCACAATATTTGTACAATAGGGAAATCTAAAGAATAAGAAATTTTCTCCCCCAATTTTGTAAGTAGATATTGTTCTATAAGCCAAGAGAATGCTTTTTCAGGGCTAACTGGATCATGGTATTTGATGTGATCATGCAAACTAAAATTTAGTAAATTTTAGGCTATCAGTATGTTTAAATATCATTTTTATCTCTTTAAGTATTTCTGAGCATACTATTTGTAATGAAGAGGCACAGAAATCTTGAGTTTCACATTTGAATTTTATCGTCTGTATTTAAAGTTATTTTTAGTAAAAAAAAAAAACAACTTTGTTCTACATTCGAGGACATGAGTGATATACTGCAGAAGGCTAGAATGGTCTTTATGGGCATTGATGGAGAATGTGGAAAAGAAACAATCTTCCTTAAGCATTATTTTAACCACATCACTCCAATGGTCTCCCTTTTTTTTTTTTTTTTACCATATCGGTCTGAATTCTTAGTCTAGTTTTTACCATTTCCTATTATTTAGCTTTACTCAGCATGTACAAACTGGGTTTCCCACTGCTTCCCCCAAGATGTACCTTCTGCTCAGACCAGTGCTATACAACCATGCTCACTACTACTTCTACATCTTCAGTTATGGAAAAGCCAAATGAAGTATCATTTATGGGCACCTTCCATTAATCAGCATGTTAAGTTACCTACTTAATCTTTGTAACAACATATGAGACAGGTACTATCATTTCTATATTAACCATTTGACAGAAAAGAAATTATAGCTCAGAGAGGGGTTGAACTAAGAGAACCAAAGCAGGTGTCCTAAGATTTAAACACAGATTTGACTTTGGAGCCCATGTACTTTTCTTGATATCATGATGCTTCCTCTTGTCTGGATGCTCTCCATACCATCATTTGGCTAAACCTATGCTAACCTTCTATATCCAGTTTTAATTATACCTCCTCTATGATGCCTTTCTAGGCAAATGCAGTCTTTCCAGATTTTATTTCCCCTTGGGTTTTCCACAGTACTTAAAATCTGTAAAATTTAGAGTTTAACTAAATATTATCTCAAAATGTTTACTGTTGTTTGTTAAGCATTCTTTTGCTTTCCAACTTAGTTTTTTAATTTCTTAAGGGCTTTCTAGGCTGCACACACAGTAGAGGTTTCAAGGATACTTAAGGAACTATTCTGAGACTTTTTGGCTTCCTGGGTTATATCAGAAAAACAAACAATAACACCGAGCAGAGGCACAAAATGGATGTGGGGAGCCATAGAGCAAAAGGTGGGGAAGGGAGACTGGGGCTATATAATAAAAAACTTTAAATGACATCCCAAGAGTATAGATTTTATCTCTAAGTGATGAGGGATCCTTGAAAGCATGTGAGAATTGCATGAGTAGAGTTCTTATTCAGGACGATATATCTGGTTGTAGCCTCAATCACATCAATTGAACAGAGAAAGAGATTGGGCTTTGCATAGTCACAGCATTTGTCCTCATTTGTTTCTGTGACAGTAGGAAATGTTTTAGTTTTATTGTTTATTTAAACCCAAAATCACGCACCCAGCACAAAAATACATCCACAGAGCTAACAGTCAAGGCAGACTGTTTATTATCTAAATAATTTATTATCTAAAGTTCCAAAGGACAGATAAAAAGATAAATTACAACCTACATTAAGAACTATTTATTTGTGTTAATAAAACGCATTGCTGAAGTTGCAGGAATGATGTTTTCAAAAGAAAGGCTAATTTACCCAATGTGAATAAATGAAGAAATTTTCCTAGTTCAAAATTCTTAACTTTTGAAAAATATATATAGCAAATAACTTTCAACAAATTTGCTTTATGTGGCAAGGAAAAGGCTATCAATAACATTCCTTACAAGCAAGTAACTTCTTTCCTTTTGCCTTCTAATCTTTTAAGATATACATCCTCTCCGTTCTTCCTTCATGTTTTTTATTTTTTAAGTAAATGGGAAAGTCATTCAGCAGATATTCTTATATATAAAAATAAAGAGAAAATACTCTTTATTTAAGGTTATAAAGTAATGGGGAACACAATCAGAAGAGAAGAAATCAAAGACTTCCTCCACTAAAACGAATGCTTCTCTCTTAGGCTAAAGCAATTGTGATTAACTCCTAGGAAAGGCTAAGATTTACCAGTGATCGATCACAAATAACAAAATTAGCAATCATTTGTGCTGGAATAGGGATAAAATGCCTCATGGAAAGAACATTAGCAAAATGTGGGGCTAGGAGGCAGTGTTTCCCCATGGAAGGTGTAATTCTCGTTCACAGCACCACTGACTGCTTCAGAACACTCGTCCTGAGCAGACCCTGGACACCAACAGTGCACTGTGCTTTGCTTATGTAGAAGTGTGCACCCTGAAAGTTAACGACAAGGCACAGCCTGTTAAATCTCTTATGTGACAATCACCGCAGCTACCACTTGCGGCTTGAGGTGGTTCCCCATTATCTCTAACCCTTGGAGCACCTCTGAAGATACTAATATCCCATTTACAGATGAAGAACCTGAAGCTTAACGAGGTTGAAAAAAACAAACCTGCTCATGGCTTCTCAGCAAGTAGTGGCTGGGCCTGATCCTGAAATCAATCTGACTGACTCCCAAGCCCATGCACTAGACTGCAAAGAATGAGTGTGAATTTTATGGGAAAAACAGAACTCCAGAATAATTTTTAAAAAAGACAGACATAATGGAAGAGGCCAGAGGCCCAACTGTCAAGTTCAGAAAGAAAGCCAACTTACCAGCATATTTTGTAGTGTTAGATTCATCCATGGACCAAAAGCAATAATCAAAGGCAAATACCTGTATAAAACAGAAAAATATGAAACTTAAAAATTAATTAACTTCTTTGAGTACATCAGACTGCAAAAAACAAAATTCACTGATGAAGATGAGGATGCTAGTACTGTCTGATTTTAAAATAAAAAACAAAACACTACAGGTTTGCTGCTTTGTTAACCCTGAAGTTTCTTTTTAGACTACATTGATGGTTATCTACTTATATCAGAGTTAAGTTGTACATGGAAATTGCTATTTATCTAAAATTCAAACAAGCAGACATCTTAACCAAAAAAAATGTTTAATGACACATTTAGTGAGAAAAAACAACTGACTTCTCTCCAATTCTACAGTTCTAGCATCCGCTGTAACCCTCCAGCCGGATCTCCCACAGCTTTTCAATAAACACTAAAGTAATCAACTTTTATTTAAACCAATTCCTCCTAATTTTCCATGATGCTACCATTTCCAGCATAGCCAAAGCTTAAAACTTCCCACATTCCCATTTTGGACTCCACTCCCTCTTCTGTTTCAGCATGCAATCTTGGACTAAGTATTGTTAATAAATCAGTAATTCATGCTTGTATCCACTGATGTCCAGTATAGTTACTGAACGCCTACTATGTACCAGGAATGGCTGATGCTGCCTAAAAACTGTTATCCAATTGTTGTTTCCCATGCATGTGACCACCACTCATGTTCTAACCATCATCATCAAATACATGAGGCAACATTCCCTAAAGTGTGCTCTAAGGCAGCAGTCCCCAACCTTTTTGGCAGGTTCTCCTATGAGAATCCAATGCTTGATGATCTGAGGTGGAGCTGAGGCGGTGATGCTAGTGCTGGGGAGCAGCTACAAATACAGGGGAAGCTTCACTCGCTGCCCTACCACTCACCTCCTGCAGTATGGCCCGGTTCCTAACTGGCCACAGAGCACTACAGGTCTGCACCCAGGGACTGGAGACCCCTTGCTCATGAGACAATCCATGAAAAAATATTAAAACATGGTACATTTTGCTCTGTCTGAAAATCTCAATATTAAAAGCTCTGAAAAGTCCTGCAGCAAATAAACCCATTTAATTGTTTACCTTTTTATTTCTCCAGTTAATTTTGGTGAGGAGACCCTTTCTTGAGTAACATCTGTTAACATGCCTTGAAACCAGTGTTTTTCAATGTACCTCTTAGTAAACTTTGCCCTGACTCAGCAGCTACTTTCCTGGGCTCCTTGTTACAGCCTTTTCCCCCTTGCAGTCCAAACAGCAAATTACAAATCTGCCATGGACAGGAACCCTTTAATGCTTAACCATTTCCAAGCAAACAAAACCCAAGCACTTTGGCCTGGCATTTGAGACTGACTGCAATGAGGCCTTTCCAGCTTATGTCTCCTGACTTATTTATGCTTCAGCTGGACTTGTCAGCACTTTAGTGTTACTAGGTACAATTCCACCTCTGTTGGTGTTCTCTTCATTTTTACCCTTCAAAATGCTTCAGACTCCTTAAGGCCCAGTTCAATGTATTTTTCTTCCAGGGAGCATTTCTTGGTTCAATCCCAAGGAATTAGCTTTCCCAATTTTCTGAACTCTCATAATACTGTTTAATCCTATTTTTGTGATATTTATTCCAACTATTCTATTTTTCCCTTATCATGTGTGCTAAGGAGATTCCACAACCTCCTTATATCATCTGTGCATACGTTTTATCTCCACTGGTAGACTAAATTCCTTGAAAGGAAGAACCATACCTGATTTGTATTTGTATCCTGCAGTGTTCAAAGTAGCTGCTTTATAATTATTTATTGAATGAATAATGGCATTGAGAGCTTACATGAAAGCAGATACTCGCTACATCATCAAGACTAAGTTGTGCTCTGAATAGTTTCAGCACTACATGTATTTTAATGATTTTAAAATTGATCCAGGTATGTACACAACTTACATCATCAATCTCAAGTCCAAATTCAATTTTGTTACTTATACAAACATTCACTCTGTTCTTACAATACACAAGGCTAAAATGAACAGCGATGAAACAACAGTTTCAGCCAACAGAGTGTGGAATGTTTACTGCATTCAGAGGGCTGTTCCAATGACGTGAGAGACCACACAGGTGTAATTCAGTTATTCTTCCCACCTCTAGGCAGGGCTGAACTTCAACACTTCTCCTGAGAGATGAAGATCTGTCTTGTTTTTAAACATTTCCAGAAAAGGAGATTCCACAATCTCCTTTTAATGGCATCCTATAACACTTAATGTTTATTCCCAGGACATTTTCCTTTCCTTTGGACCTAAATCAACTCTCCTTAAATGGCCAGTAGAGGCTCTTTTCCAATTTTTAAGTATCTTTGTTTTCCTCTACAGTCTCAATGAATTCCTCTTAGTAGTTGCTAAAATAATAATTTATTCCCTACATGTTAATTTTTCCATATCTGTCTAAAATTTCTTTTTAATAGTTTGCTATTTTACATACAAAGTTCAAAAGCTAAAGATTTACATTCCCAGGACACTACTTGAAATAAAAAGAAATCCACCTCAAATTTTTAGGGTCTACCTCTCAATGATAATCATTCCAAATTCTGTGCCAAGTTTCATATCTAACAGTTAATAGTTTAAGGTTGTTTTTGCTCATAAAAAAGATAAGTAATTTGCATTTTAAGCATTTGCCACCTAAAATTCAGAAAAGTGTTAAAACCGTGCAGAGGAGAAAAGTACTGATAGATACAACTGTTCTGTGCTTGTCAAATACCGGCTTCTCCCTGACTGTCTCAAATTTCAAAACTTTTGATCACAGGCATTTAGAATGCCCATCCCTCAAACCAGTCATGGTTATTATTTTACTAAACATTTACCAGTAAGAAAGATGAAGCCCAGAAATCTGAGAGAGCTGCCTAAAAACTCAAAGCAAATGAATAGAAAAATTCTTATTTAATGCACGCAACAAATGATCACCTCCTCTATGAAATTCTACAGCACTCTGCATCTCCCACGGCACTAGTTCACATGTGGTCCTATTTTATACCTCAGTTGTTCAGTATGGGTCTCATCTCCCCTCTAAAGCCTTTGGGGGCAGAAACATTGTTTCATGCACCTCACGGTGCCTGGGTCAGTACCTCATGCAGAGCAGCCACTGGACGTAATATTTTCAATAAGTAAACATAATACCAGAAAAAGCTGGAATGCAGACAAGAACATGGAATAGATGTGAGGACTGTTATAAATAAGAAGAAGTTCAAACTGCAAGATATGTTTTTAGATGTTTCATTACTTTCAGATGCATGTTTTGGGAGAACTTGGTTCCATCAATGGTGAAAAACAGATTTTGTCACAAGATGAGCACTGGGGTCCTCTTTTGCACCATCATTCATTCCATGGTTCACATGGATGAACAGGTATGGCCTCATCATGTATGACTTTTAGTTTGCAAGGAAATGAGAATGATCATTTAACTATTGGTAGAATAATTATTTGTTATACTGTTACTAAAACAGTTTTAAAGATGTTTATAATTTCTTTGTATTAGGTAGTCCATTTCTCTAGCTATCTCGTTAGTACTATAAAGTGTTCACAAACTATTATCTTCCTTTTCATGGCCAAAATTTACCTATAATTTAATGACATAAGGTTTGCAACAAAAGGGGTTATGATTTTCTTGGGTTTTACAGAAGTTTTCATTTTCTAATACAAAATCCACTGATATTTCAAAGGAGATAACAAACCCATTTTCTTGAGTTACTCCTTGGAAACTGACCACTTCAAATAAAAATAAAATAATTTTTCCAAAGCCAGCACATTAGAGAAATATGTGCTTCTAACTCATTTCATTAGCATTCCTAAATGCTTATTTCATATATTCATTATGAAGTCACCAGTATCTTAACTGTAGTGTGGGAGATGGGGGACTTAAGGCATATAACTGAGCAAAAAAATAAATCAAAATTGGAAACCGAGTATAAATTTCATATTTCATCAATACCAATCAACACCGAGAACTTTTTTTGTAAAGGCACCCATACCTTCCAAGAGCCTTCAACTAGAAAAAAGAGCCAAAACTAGAGATGCTCTCCAGTTGTTTTTAAAATCTGAAAGCTATTGTCTTCATTGTTTTCAATAAAATGTGACTCCACCTTCTCAGAATCCCACTCCTTCCTCTTCATTTGCAACTTGTAAAATTCATATCAGCATTTAATTCCCTGCAGCTTGCAGTCCACATCTGCTCCACCTTCATCAATCTCTTAAAAAATGTTAGCTTCGCATCTTTGTAAACCATTGAACAGCTAGTAAAGTTACTACAAGCTGTTTTTAATAAGGCAAATGTGTTGAATGTTATATTCTGAGGCAAAGTTCTAGGACTTAGGAGCAGAATGCAGCGTAAACTCCATTCTTATCTAAAAGTCTAATCTCTGAAGGCATTTCAGCAAAATTCAATTTACAATTAAAAAAAAAAAGGAAGAATCGTGTACGTTCCTTGAAGAGCCAGAAGGCATCAATGTTCTAAAAAATGTGATCCAGTAATCATTTTCCTGATCTAGAAAAGCCAGTAGTAAAAGTATTTTCAATTGCATTACCTCTGTATCCTTTCATTCATTCTAATTGTATGCTTTCTGTAATGTGTTCTACTGTAAAATGTTTAATCCAGAAAGCAATCAACAAATACCTATTTGCCATCTTTCTTGGTTTTAGGTACCCTAGGGTACTCAAATATGTATTAGGCATGTTTTTTGTTCTCTAATCACTTACAGGCTAGTTAAAAAGACAAAACATAAGATAATTATTCTTGAAAATTTTTTAAAAAGCACATTTTCAAAATCATTTAAATAACTCTCACAATCCCTCTCTAGGCAGAAAGTGATTAATCTAATACTTTTCTCAAGATAATGTAATTTTATGCAAAGAAATATCTCCCAACGTACACCAGATTTTTTGTACAGCGAGTCAAAGCCCACTCTCTTTCAATTTCTCCTTATTAAAATCTTTCAATATCATCTCAAATGTCACTCCCTTATGAAAACTTTAAGGACACTATTCCTTATTACTCTGAATTTCCTATCTAACTAGATTGTGTGTGTGTGTGTATGAGCAAGCGTATGAGAGATCCTCTTTGTTCTGCTACATTATTCATTCTTAGAGGACAAGACCTTGGTTTCCCTAATGTTTTTATTGTCTATTATTAGCAACTTCCTGGTAAATTACCCTTTAATTAATGATCTTGTAAATCTGTATTTTCACATGATGGCTGCTTAAAACAGTATACATAGTGAGTATGAATCTTTCAGCAGCGCTGCTGTATAGTAGCAAACACAATAAGTACTTTGTCAAAGTCTCCATTTTCACTTCATTTGTGGAAGTAACAAGACTGGTGTCACCCTTCAGATATTATTTGTGTGCTTATTAAATTCCCGCTCATTTCCTAAAAAGAAAGAAGCAAGCTCCCTTATTTATCTATATGTCATATAAAGAGAGAACCATCTCATCGGCTCTAAGAGGTTCCACCAATGACCAAGAAATCCTCTGGGTGTATTAAATACAGTGGGAAATCCAGGGAAAAACTAAAAGAAAATGTGTAAGAGAATTCTGCCTTCCTCTTCTCATCTCCCTGCCAAAAAAAAAAAAAAATCATTCTTCAAGACCTACCTAAATGTCATCTTTGCCAATGTTTCCTTGACTCTCTGTGAAGTGTTTATTCCCTTCTCTGTGCTGTTGTAGTTGAGAGCTCCACCTTTCTAATGCAGTCTACCTAAATAATTGCACATTTTACATTGAATAAGGACTGGGAATTTAAGCAAAATGTCAACTAATACAATGTTGGCGCATAGTAGTGACAGTATGCAGCAGCTAGTGTTATCAGTACTAATAGTATCTACTGATGGGCTCCTCTCATCAGTTAATAGTACAGCTACCACCTATGGAGTATTTATTATGTAGCAGGCACCATCTTAGGTACTTTACATTTTCGAGCTGAGAGGTTTCCTGAGCTAAGGACTGTGCCAATTCATTTTTTTATTCTCTACAGGTACAGAAGAAGTAATCAATTAGTTCTCAGGATTTGCTGAATCAGAGAAAAGAGAAAAGGCAAAAAAAAGGTCCACATGGCCATGAGTGGAAGAGTTGCTACAGATCATTGAGTTTGGTGTCAAAAGCATTAATGCAAAACACACTAGCTCCTAAATCCAGAATCAAAAGGTCTTCCCCTGGGGAAATAAAACCCCACTCTAACTCTTTGTGAACTTGCTTTGTTTGCATTAAAGAGTGTGTCTCTCTCCTCTCATTCTGTACTGTCATCTTCCTCTCCTTGCACTGTTCGCATCTGCAGACCTGGCTGCTATTAAGAGTCTGTTTTGGCTACCAACTACTTTGAAAACTGAGCCCAAGATCTTTCCACCAACCTCCATTTCTCCACCCATTTTATAAATATTGACTTGCCAGTGTCTAATGTTTTATGGTTACTTTTCAACTTTGTCAATTTAAGAGTGAAATTAAAAGACACATGCCAAATTGTTCATATTTTATCACACTGTGTTATGAGAATTGAGTCAGACAAAAAAATATTAAAGTACTATATTCATGTCGTGTTAAAATTTTCTTTTTAATGCCAACTTTCAACACTTTTCTCTCATCTTTTTTCTAATATCAGAGATGTGAAGAATCATTTTAAAAGAAGTTATCTTCATTCATCTTGGAGAAGCTGGATTGAAATTGAAAGGAAAAGCCCAACACTGAGAGTCTGTCTGATCAACAGAACTGTCTTCACCACTGATATTTGCAAAAGCAGCTCTGCCACCACAAACTCCCGCCTGTGTCTGAGAATATCTGCTCCTGGGCACCAAAGGAAGAGTACCAGAATGATCACCCTTAATACTGGCAACTTCTATTGATGGATACCATCTTCCCATTAAAAAAGCTGTCAAGTAACTGCTATCTTTCCACAATATAACTTATCATTTTCTTTATGCATGCCTATATATGCATACCATATTGTTTGGTATATATGCATACCATATTGTTTGGTATATATGCATACCAAACAATGTCTGGAATTACACAGTCAATACTGCCTGATTGTGAGAATGTCAAAGCACTTTAAAGACTCAAAGCAAGACAACAGCATCTGCTGCACATCTACAAGCAGTAAGGAATTGTTCCTGATCTCAGAAAATTCAGTCTAATGTAGGAAACAACTACTCTGTGGAATGTACTACTCTATATTGCAGTTCAAATTTCTAAGGGCACATGGAGAAGTATCTCTTCAAAGAACTAATTCATCTTTGCATTCATTTAATAGGCATTTACCAAGTAGTTGTTATGAGCTAGTTAGGACAGAAATAAGAGTGTCCTAGTTATAAGGATCTCACATTCTATTACAGGGAAGTAATTAAGGAAAGGAAAGAGTGCAATATATAGAAGTCAGTGTAGAGTTCAGCAGGAATCCAAAGGAATAATTATACTATGGGGTGGAGTGAGGTGGGGTGCGGTGAGACTTAGGAAAGGTTTCTGGAAGAGGCAAACCTTGGGTAATCATATATATATATGATTGTTCAGGGGAGAAGGCAGGGAAGAGACTCACAGGTGCTGAAGTTGGACTACTCACAGTTCCATAATTCCTTGATCACAGTTAACTGGTTCCAAGTGTCTGATAGAATTTTTGGATTAGGAATCAAGGAAGTCCAAGTCTTTCTTTAATAACTGAATCTAAAAATCTGGGACATGTTGAGGCCATGTTTCTAAGCATGTGGACCAGAGAAGCAGACGCAGCTGGTCTGCAGTGAAAGAGAGAAATGAAAGGGACACATATGGGGGTCAGAGACCGGAGAAAGGGAGATAAGAAATGATTGTATTTGAACCCCAGCCACTTCCTGTCCTTGAGTTCTCTGCGATATCCCAGAGTAATTTATATTATGGTTCATCTAGTTTGAGTTCTTACCACTATTAGCTGAAAGACTCCCAATTAATACAGGAAGAAATAAGTATGAGAGATGTTAAAGAAACAATGAAGGTTGATCAGCTTTTGAATACAGGACTAAAAGAAAGTTCTGAATATTAATAGTCCTGTGGAAAAAGGAACCAAAAGGAACGGTGTCCTAAAAACCATAGAGTTCCAAAAATTTGAAAATAGAAACTAGTTCTACCAAATCCTAGACCAATATTATGACAGAGCACAGAGCCTCTATTCAGCACTAACTCAATTCCAACTCTTTCGAATACTCCATTTCTTTCATGTTTAATCCTCTACTATTCACTTTTAAAATCTGCTTCCCTAGTTGCTGAGGGGCAGGCGTGGGGGTGTCACAAATGCACAATCTGTGGCATTTCTAGTTCTTTTATGCTCTAATTACTTCTCAAAACAAACAAAAAAACTAGCCAAATAACTTCTCCAACAGCATATTCAAAAGATAATTTTGATATTTTCAAACACAGATTATTTCTTCAACAAAAATAGCCCAAAAGATGCAGATGTATAAGCATGTACCATATAACCCTATCTGTCTCTAAAAAATAATTATTGTTGCTCATTAAAAAGGAAAACAAACAAACAAACAAACAAAAAACCCATATTGAATTTGAATCACCCTTACATCACCTAACATAAGCATCTCTAGATCTGGTTCAGAACCTTCAGACCAATTCCTGACCTCATCTGCCTATCACCCTCTGCTGGACCAAGCCTGGAGGTCCACCACAGAGAGGATGCTAGGCTGACTCCAAGGTCCAGGTCACCAGAGACAGAAGGACCTGAGGTGGTCCAGAGCTTGCAAACATTTATTGTGTCCTGAGGTCAAACGGGAAAGGCTGTCAGAGTTGTCTGCTGGGGTTACCCAGGCCTGGATGGGGCCTGTTAGAGAGATTCCTGATGCTTTGCCTGGCCCAGTAGGCTTTCACTGTTCTGGATTTGGAGATGGATCAATGCGAAGAGATAAGGGAAATAGATCTTTTCCTGGGGCCTATAATCCATGAAACCTGACACCCTGTCAGCTACACCATCAGCTTCTAGGTATCTAGAAGCACACAGTTACAGCAGTTACAGTGGGCATATCTGGCTCTGAACAAAGCCAGGGAGAAGGAAAGGGGAGAGAGGTAGGGCCTGTCGAAATTTCATGATAGAAACATACAACACTGTTTTAGCTGATTTTTGGTTTTTAGGGAGTTTTTTACAAATGTGATTTAGAATGACATGTGGTAGATTCTATTATAGTTCCAAATTAGTCACTGCCCTCCCTGTAAGCAGATGACACATCCCTGCCTATTGCCATGTATCAGCAGTGCCTCTAGTTGGAAGAATATAGTTCCTAATCCTACTGATATTATGTTTGGCCATGTGACTTCCTTTGGCCAATTAAATGAGGATAAAGAGATGTATGCTGTTGATAGCAACAGCATGGTTCTCTTTCTTTACCCTTCTGCCACAATGACAGCAAGTCCCAGATAGGGGATCTTCCTTCAGACTGGAACCTAGATTGAAGTTACATGGTACAGAGCCACAGCTGATCTCAGCTGGCATGAAACAACAGAGAAATAAACCTTGGTTGTCTTAATCCACTGAACTTTTAAGGTTGTTATTGCTGCATCACCTAGAATAAGCTGACTGACACACAAAGTGCTTATTATTGTAAAGAAATTGCTTTATAACCTAGATTGCTATCCACCGTGTATTTTCCTCTCACAACTTATCCTGCATCCTGCAGCAGATTCATTTCTTGCATATAGTTTTGATCATGTAACTTCTTTATACAAAAATCCAAAATGATTTTTCATTGTCTATCAGATTAACATCAGACTCCCAACGTTCTATAAACTATCTACTTGCCTAGTTTTTTAAAACACGACTTCCTTTCATGTAATCTACATTCTAACCAAAGTTTGCACTTCCAAAGACATCTGTGATACTATGAGAAATATTTTTTTGTTCTTCATCCCTGGTTCCTCATACAGAGCTCCTAAGTCCCTTGGAATTCGCTGGGCAATAGAAGCCTCTTTTGTTTTAATGAGGCAACTTGGCTCATTAGTGGGACCCTAGCCTAGATAGCTTCTTGATAGGGGCTAGTTGCCAGAAAGATTAAGCCTTAATTAGCCTAGAACTTTCAGCTACACTCCACCCATTTTTGAGGAAGTAGGAGAGGGGTTGGAGATTGAATTAATAATCATGCCAATATACTGAAGCCTCCATAAAAACCCCTAAATGACAAGGTTCAGAGAGATTCAGAGATGGTGAACACATCCATGTGACAGAAGGGTGAGCCAGCCCAATTCTAAGCTCCTGTGCTTGGGACCTTCCCAGACCTTGCTCTAGTACCTCTTCACCTGGCTATTCATCTGTACCTTTTATAATAAACCAGTAAACCTAAGTAAGTGTTTCCCTGAGTTTTGTAAGCCATTGCAGCAAATTATCAGACCTGAGGAAGCGGGTCTTGGGAAGCCCTGTTATATAGCAAAGTCAGATGGAAGTGTGGGTAACCTAGGAACCCAATGCTTACAATTAGTGTCTGAAGTAAGGGCAATCATGTGGGACTGAGCCCTTAACCTATGGGGTCTGTGCTAACTCTGGGTAGTTAGTGTCCGAATTGAACTGACTTGCTGGACACCCAGTGGGTGTCTAAAGAGAACTAGAGAACTGCCTGGTGTAGAAAACCCATACATTAGGTGTCAAAAGTGTAGCTGAATAGAGAAACAGTTTTAACATTAATTATTGTTTCTGTTCCTCACATACATCTTGCTTCCCATCTCATATTTTCTGCCTTTTGAAACTCTACCCATGCTCAAACCCCACTTTTAGCTATGAAGCCTTTCTTCCTCTGAAATCACAAAGTACCAAAACAATGAATGGTGATGTTTATCGTAATGTATTTTCTATTACCTACAGTGCTATATATGTTTAATCTTCCTGACCGCATTATGAATTCTAGGGCAGGAAGTGCTTGAGCCCCACAAACTCCTCATACAATGCTTTTCACAACTGTTCTCAATTAATATTTGTCTAATTAATGACATTTGAATGGATAAGTAAAAATGATATCTAGGAAAAATGCACAACAGGAAGGTTATGCTTCCATTGAGTTCATGTAGCTGTAACACTCATGGACCCAGATATAAAGGCAGAAATATAAGGGATGACAGTAGAGCAGCTGCATTTACTGGGTAAAGACACAAGCAAAAGCCTTAGGTTGGATGCTGAAAAATGTTCTGTTCTCAGCCATGTGTTTGGACGGAAACAGTGCTGTCCAACAAAAATATAATACCAAATATGTTATTTAAAATGTTTTTTGTGAACACACTTGAAAAATAGAGACAAAAATAATTTTAATAATGTTTTATTTAACCCAATATAGCCAAAATACTAATCTTTTTTTTTCCTTGCAGTATTTGACGTCTGATGTGTACTTGACACTTATAATACATCTCACTTGAGACCAAACACATATCACATGCTCAAAAGCCACATGTAGTTAGATGGCTGCTGTCCTGAACTCATCACATTTGAGGCCAACACTTAGTTTTCAGAAATTCCCAAATCAAAAGGGTAGAGGCCACAGAAAATGATGGCAGTCACAGACTGCAAAACAAGTCTGAAAGAAACTGTACTTCAGAAGACATGAGCTGTACATAATAAGGCTTCTTTTTTTCCAAGCCATTTTTGTAAAGCCAGGTTTTCAATATATTGGTATGCCTCTTTAAAGGCTATTTTGCTATAATCTTGTTTCTTCTGTTCATGATTTTGCCAACAAATTATGTAAACAGAAAAGGAATTAAACACCTTGAAGTTCAGGAGTGCTTAACCTCACTTGTAAATAAAATTAAGAAAAAATTAATGTGAATTTAATTAACTAGAGAATAAGTGTGAGTATCCTCAACACCACCATCACCAGCGGCACCACATATGAGTGCCTGGCTTCTCAACTGTCATTGGCTCCTTCCTCCTCTTTCCACTCACCAGAGCAGGATGAGTCTCAAGGTGCTGGCCTCTGTTCTCTCATGTCTTCTATTCCACTTAATCTTTCTTCCTTAATAACGTAACGGATGTCCCTTCTTTCACCACCGATATCTTCCTCACAGGAATTTACCTGACCTTTCTAGGGCAGAGACTGCAAACCTTGTACAACCTGCTAGATATCTATATCAGATGCTTTGCCATCATTTTCCAATTTAACCCACTCCAAAACTGAACCCATCAGCTTCTCCCTGCACCAAACTAGCTCTTTCTTCTTTGTTCCTGCTGAATTTTCAGTCACTCAGTTTTAAACTTCAGAGTCATCTCTAACTCTTCCCAAGGCACTGCTCCAGGGCTGGCTTTTATTACCACTTTTCTGGCATTTTATTGAATACCATCTCCAGTCTCCCCACTGATCAAATAAAATTCATTCTGTGCTCTGCTTTTAGATTAACCTTCTGAAAGGGAGCCTCAACTAGGCTACTGCTTTGCTCAAAATAGATGTTTGAGAGACTAAAAGTATCAAGGTCCAAGCCTGGCATCAAGGCCTTCTGCAGCTGGATTTGGTTTCAACCTTTTTCCAGATGTGTCACCCAGGACTCCCCTTCATCCACTGTTAGTCCAACTCTATGGCTTGTCATTCTCTGAACACAGTCAACACTCTTTTCTCCATCTCTTGGTACATTTGTCTATAATCAAATGACAAAATATCTGGGGGGTTTTAGTAAAAAGGTCATTATTTTTTTACTAAGTATATCCTCAGGTATTTAATATTTTTGAAACTACTGTAAGTTACTGGGTTTTAGTTACATTTTCTTTTTTTAATGTTCATTGCTAGTATAATTTGAATTTTAGCCCTTTTTTCCTGCCACGTTGCACTTGTACAGTCTAGGAGATTATCTGTAGATACCTTAATGTTTTCCAATTATATGACACTGTTTGTAAATAAAGATGCTTTTGCTTCCTCCTTTCTAATCTGAATTTCTCATATTTCTTTTTCTTGCCTTATTCTACTGGTTAGGACCTTCAGTCTAAGCTGAATAGATGTAGCTAGAACGATATCCTTGCCTTACTCCCCCCCATCTAAGGTGACAAGTGATCAGTCTTTTACCATTATGATGACAGCTGCGGATTTTTAATGGATGTTCTTTACCATGTTGAAGACATTTCTGTCTACTGCTAGCTTGCTGCAAGTTTGTATCATAAATAAATGTTGAATTTTGTCAAATGCTTTTTATCTGCATTGACTGAGATAATCACATGGTTTTTCTTTTTTATTCTGTTAATATGATAAATTACATATATTTTTTCATAACTAATATTTTGTTAAAGCAGTTTTGGGTTACAGAAAAATCAAGCAGATAGTACAGAGAGTTCCCATATATCGCCTTTTCTCGAGCATCCCCCAAGAGTTTCTCTTAATAATTTTTAATAATGTGCATTAGTGTGTTAATTTGTTGTAATTGATGAAACCAATATTGATGCATTATTAATAACAAAACTCCATAGTTTACATTAGGTTTCACTCTTTTGATTGTGCAATTCTATAGGTTTTGATAAATACATAATGCGTATATATCTACCACTATAGTGTCATATAGAATAGTTTCACTATCTTGAAAAATCACATGCTTCACCTATTCACTCATCCTCTCCTTATTCCTCCTTGCCATCACTGATTTATTTTCTTCTCTCTGAAGGCACCCAAGTTTGCATCCAATTTGAATTTGGATTTAAAGTGGATCCAGCATATTGGAAGTGCTGGATTTAAGATAGCTATTATTAACAGTAACATTAGAAATAGCATTCTAAGAGTACAGTTCCAGGACAGATATAAAAAATGTGAGATGTTCCCTGCATAACAACTGGGTAGCAATAGTGATAACTCAATCAAATATAAAATGACAGCCTCTGCTTTCTCCTACCTTAGAACATTTATTAAAATGCAGAAAATCCTTACACATAACATTGCAGGGAGGTGATTATTATTATTTACTATCATCACATAATTAGACATAATTTCAACAACTGCTCAAACAGACTACATGACAAAATATTCCTTAGGAAAACACAAATTAATGACAAGAGAATCCAAGTTGGTAGTGAGATTTGTAAAGTCCAGTGGACACTTTCCTTTTAGGGTCAGGCCAGACAGGAACATCAGGATCATGGAAGATCATCTGGGCCTTTTTAAGAATATGGAATCATGGCAGAGAGTGTTCCCTGGCTAGTCTCTAGCAAAGTGGCTCTGTCCATTGGTGAAGGTGCTTAATAATATAGCTGGACTGCTAAACTTTTGAGTGTCCTTTGGCTCCAACAGATCTTTCTTTTATTTCTTCATTCATTCAATAGTCATTGTGTAGCTGCCATGTGCTATGGGCACTGGCCCAGGTAAGCCATTATTTTATTTTTTTTACAGTAGAAAAGAAAAGTTTTATTAGAAGGTAAAGTATACTTCCAGACGTGGAAGCAGGCCTGAGCAAGAGAAGCGTGGCTCAAAAGGCCAAACCATTAATTTTTTAATGCCTTTTTGGTTCTGCCTTTTCCAGAATATCATACAGTTTGAATTATGTGGTATATTGCCTTTTTGGAATGGCTTCTTTCACTTAACAATATGTATTTAAGATTCCTTCATGTCTTTAATGGCTTGATAGCTCATAAAATATTCCATTGTAGGGATGTACCACAGTTTGTTTATACATTACCTTATTGAAGGATTGCTTCCAGTTTGGGGCAATTATGAATGGACAGAAGTTTTCAATTTGTTTGAATAAATATTTAGAAGCACAACTGCTCAGTAGTATGATAAGAATATGTTTAGCATTTTAAGAAATTTTGAAGCTATCTTCCAAAACGGCTATACCACTTTTCATTATCATCAGCAACAAATGAGAATTCCTGTGATACATGTTCTCGCCAGCTTTGTATTGTTAGATTTTTGGATTTCAGTCATTCTAATAGGTGTGTAGTGTTATCTCGTTGTTTTAATGTGCAATTCCCTAATGACATATAATGTGGAACATTTTTTTATGTGCGTATTTGTCATTTGTATGTTTTCTTTGGTGAAGTGCCTGTTCAGGTCTTTTAATTGGGTAGTTCATTTTCTTACTGATGAGTTTTAAGAGTTCTTTGTATATTTTGGATAACACTCCTTTATCAGATGTGTTTTATAAATATTTTCTCCCGGTCTGTGGCTTTCTATTCAATCTCTTAACAGTGCCTTTGCAGAATAAAAGTTTTTAGTTTTAATAAAATCCAATTAATCAATTTTATTTTTATGGATCATGCTTTTGGTGTTATATCTAAAGTCATCACCAACCCACAGATCTCCTAGATTTCTCCAATATTATCTCCTAGAAATTTATAGTTCTGCATTTTATATCTAACTTTGTGATCCACTGAGTTAATTTTTGTGAAGGGTATAAGGTCAGTATCTAGATTCATGTCTGTGCATGTGGATGTCAGTTGTTCAGTACCATCTGTCTCTTCGATACCTCATTTCAATATTTTCTAGTAACCTATCTTCTACAGTTATTTAATTCTCTCTTCAACTGGATCCATTCTGCTACTAAATTCTAACCTTAAGTTTTTAATTTTGGTTTGGGGTGTCAAGGTGAGAACTTCTATTGGATTTTTTCCAAATTTGTTTTGTCACTTTTTAAGACTTCTAGACCCCTCCAACAATCTTATATTTTATTTCTTTGAATATAATAAGCATAGATAGATATTTTTAAGTTCATGCTTAAGTTTGAACATCGAAGCATCTGTAAGTTTATTTCTATTTTTTATTATTTCTGCTAGTTCTTGTTCTCATTGCCTTGTCTTGTTATGTACCTCTTTATCTTTGATTATGTGCTAGACATTGTATTTTCAAACTATTTGTGCAATCACTAGAGACAATATTACATTTACTTCTGCCAGGTGCCTACGGGGATCTGCATTCTAGTATTAATTTGATTCAATTTTAGTTTGAGATTGTCTAGATCACACAAAGATCTTGCAACCACACAGCAATCCATGTGAGGACTGGTTTACTTCTGTTTTTATACACCACCCAAGGCTGGGTCTCAATCCACTTTGGTATAAAGAGTTTTACCAAGGACATCTCCTCTGGCAGACCCTGAACTTCAACATTTTTGTCCCCTTCGGTTCTTTAGGTCCTGCAAGGATGTGAGAAACACTGCTCTAACTTTTAGCTTCTTTTAACTAAAAGGCATGCACCCAAATACCAGTTTAACCTCTCTAAATTTCTGCCTTCTCTTAGATCTTGGTCTGGTAAATTCCTCACTAATTTGGTACTTCTCCAATGCCTTTAAGCATAGGTTTTGAATATACTGTCCAGCCGTCCTCAGTAATGCAGAAGTCAGAACAGGTCCCTGCATCCCATGAATCCAAAAATATTTTGCCTTTGTAGCCTTTAACACAATTGATTTTATATTATATTGTACATATGTTCCTTACCCCACCTCCATTAGAATGCTAAGATCAGGTCTGATTCATGTAGCACTTGTCCCCTGCCCAGAATAATTATTTCTTAAATTGTACCAACCAGTCTTTTCTGATGCCTTTGCTAATTATTCATGTCAAAATTTCATTGAAGTCATTAAAATTTTATTCTTATATAATCATTAAATGCACTTTTCCCTTTCTCATTTGCTTTCAATATTTACAGTTTATACAAGAAAATGTCTTATGTTTTAGTGTTTTTTTAAACAATTTGACTCTATGGTGTTACTTATTTGATTTCAAGATAATCTTCATACTTTCCAGATGTGCCTTATGGCATACGCACATGCACGCTCACACACACACAAACATGGTGATTTTATATTCATTTTATTTTGAAAATTTCATGACACTTCTTGGGAATTACCAAGAGGATACCTAGTGAAACCACTAAGCTATATATACTGTACAGAAAATAACTAGAACATTTCTGGATATAAAGCAGTTTGTGGTTTTTTAAATGTGTTTTTGTGCCTCTTTTTCATTTCAGTGCTTTTCCATCACTAAGTAGTCACATATGGAACTGCTTAGGATTTCACTGCCTTTTTCTGTGAGGAAAAAATTAAATATATTAAATATATCAAAAGGTTGACAGTCTGTTCAGAAACTTCTAGGAACCAGCAAGAGAAGGAAGAACTACTTACTCACATCTTTCTGAGCAGCAGAAACACCTTTTTGGTTGCAAATTTTAGGGACTATATCCACATCAGTAGTTGCTCAGAGAGAACCTCATAATTCCCCAGGTTTGGGCAAGATGCCAGTGCTTATACTTCTGTAATGGCATATATTTTTTCTTCCTAAAAATATCTCATACTATTTATCTGATGTGTGCCTTCCCTGCTGGAGTTGTTACTCTTAGTGCCAAGGACAATCCTATGTTGCCTTCAATAAATATAAAGGATTGCACTTAGCATTTTAATGAATTTCCATACTCCAAAAGCTAAGTTAAGTGTTTTCTCATAAACCCAGGGATGAGTAAACCTAATCTATTCTGGATTCCTTACCCTCACCCAACATGTCTTAGATTCTGACCACACAATGTTTGTACGTGTACCCTGTCCTGACTGCATCTCAGAAACCAAAGTTAGAACCAGCATGACTGGTCCAAAGCTGGTCGAATTTCTCCTTCCTTTAAGCACAAAGTGTCCCTTTGATATCTAATAAAATGCCCACTGGTAACAAAATCAGTCTTCACTTATTCAGGAGTTGGACATTCAGATCCTCTGCTTCCCATATTCTTTTTCCCCACCTACTAACGAATTTTTGGGCTTTTCACTAGCAAACATGCCATCAAAGGCTGGCCAGAGCAAGGGGAGTAACTCCAATTAGTGGACTTTGTGATTAGCTAGAAACCTTAGTGGAGCACACAGAGTTGGTGGATGGTTGGAATACTATGTAAAAGTTTGGAGAATTTTTCTGATGATATCAACTATTCTTTGGAGGACAAAGAAAAGATAGTTAGTCCAGTTTATAGTCATAGCTACCACACTATCATTCTATGATATTACCATTTTTGTCCTCCCATTTTCTAGGTGTTGACATCATACAGTCCTAGCTCCTCCACCCACTCAATCTGTTAATAAGGACATGCTATTTCATTTCTTTGAGCCTTTCATAATCAACAAAATAGAAAGAGTAACCCAACAGGACCAAAGCATTAATACCAAGAATGAAATTTATAAAGGTGCTTTCTAAATGTAGAGGAGCATTCTAGTTTAATATCATTATCAACATTAATTGTCCACAGGTTAGGTTTTACACTAGAATGCCAATATTTCTTCTCAAGGAGAAAGGTGTTCCACATGTGTTACTGTGATGAACAAAATCCTGTATTTTTACACACTTAGCCAGTATACATGCCAAATTTCATATCAGTGCTTACCTTGGGAGGTTTCCTTAATGATGGAAACAAAAAGTTTCAGCAGCAGAAGTAGAGAGGGTTGTCAACACAGCACATCAGAAGGAAACAATGAAAGAGAAAAAACATAAGAGAAATTTAGCATCACAATAACAGTGACCTGAAAGATATTCTACTTCACAAAGATCAGAAGCCAAATTCACTTCACTGCTTGAAGTGATAAACTCTTATATTTACTCAAAAATATAGTATAGGTACAATGAATTTCTTTCCTGCTTTAACAGAATAGACCCAGTCATTCAGAGATATTTTTAATAATTCTAAAAATTTCCAACAAAAGAGCATAAAGAATTGCTGTAATCACATTGTGATCAATTACTTTTAAATCAATTTGTATACTTAAATTTTTATTAAATTGTTATTTAAATATGTAGATTCATTATACAAATAAATATATATTAAATATGTATTTCTTTTGATAAATACTATAATTTATATGGAATTTTTACCCATTTAAAAAATCATGGTTCTAGCTGACAATTTTCACATATTTCAACCCTGAATAGAAATTTAAAAGCAAGTTACATCTTTCCCCCATCATCAACCACACATTCACTTTTATATGTTAATATCTCAAAAATGACTAAAATTACACCAGAAGAAAATTCTGAAAAGGAAATCATTTTGAAAGTAATAAATTATCAGGATAATTTGCTTTGTATATGTTTTCCTTTACAAAATTAAGGTGCTAAAATATGATTTTTTATGGTGTGTGATCCTATGACAGCTCCTGGCCTTCCTGATGTGGTTATTCTTAATGAACCTCCAATATCATCAATTCATAAACTATAAAATTATTGTTAAATAGATATGGGGGAGTTTTCCTTGTGGCTTTAATTCTTCTTCAAAAAGAAAAGAATCATGAGATTAAGAAAATGGATTTTCCAGGGCAGAGGGCATGGAAATCAAAAGGTGCAAGAACAAGCAGCATGGTGCTTTTTCTCCATCATTGAGTCCAACAGAGCTCTGAGGGCCCCAAACAAAACCCAGGGCTCAGTGGTAAGGAAAGACTGTCCATGGATTCCATAGTCAAGTAGATAACTCAAAACTTTTAAATCTAGGTAAAGAAAATCATAACATTCCTCTCATGATGAAAATGCAAATTCATATTCTTGAAATTCTATGAATTAGCTGAAAGAAAATGAGGCCTTATGTCATTATCTCAACAGTTGTGCAAAACAAGAATGTGATTTTTTTTGTCTACAGGATTTACAGAGAAACTCTATCTAGAGAAACTGGTATCTCTGGCTGCTTCCAAACAAGTCTCAACATTCTGTGTGTCTACCCTTTAGAACAAGATAAACATTTATAGCTACTATAATAATAAAAAAAATGCATGAGTATTTTTAATTCTAAGAAAGCCATAGATCTCTGCTCTGCGCTAAAACTTGAAGTTTGTGCCAAAATATTTTCCTTAAAGGGAACACTGATCTGGAAGGCATCTGTTCTGAGAAGGTAGAACAATATTTGACTAAGCCTTCTCTTACTTTGCTTCTTTATTTTTAAAAAGCCATTTAAATTTACTGCTTTATTTAAAAAAGGAAAGAAAAATCACTTGGATTTACACTAAGGCAATCATGAAATAGCATAGGCCAAGCTAATACAATATACATTTCATTTCACATTTAGTCTACGATGAACCAAGTAACCTAATGGGGGCAGAACATGCTAAAAGGAATACCAAGGATCTCGTGTGCTTCCTTTATGCCTCAACTGGACAATTGTCATCATCAACATCAAAAACAAGTGCTGGTTTGTAGCCAGTAGTACATTTACCTCCTTAGATGTTCAATACTAAAGTTCTTTATTAATATTCCAATAGTTTTCTTTATTCTCTTAGAAAACCTA
Organism: Pteropus medius; assembly: GCF_902729225.1. Taxonomy (NCBI): domain Eukaryota; kingdom Metazoa; phylum Chordata; class Mammalia; order Chiroptera; family Pteropodidae; genus Pteropus; species Pteropus medius. The sequence goes on along the minus strand of NW_024342644.1, from coordinate 4,690,086 downwards.
TCCTATTTCAGCATTAAATACTTGAAAAGTGTATCCCTTTCACTTAGAAAGACAGCACATAATATGAGAATGTCAATATAATTCTGCTACCATCTTTTGTGTTTCTGACTAAAGACTGTTGAGAATAAATGGACATTGAGCAGCAGGGGCAAAAGGGAAGCCACTAACTTTATCTGCTACTAATCAAATTTGCTTATCATTTATTTTAGAACAAGGATCCTTCCTACAGAAAGCAAAGAAGGCCATTTAGGGTATCACAACAGTACTTCATTAATGGCTAAACCTTTCTTGAGGTGTGAATCAGGTAATAAGCAACTAGGTCATCCTAATTTAGGGCCACAGTTTACTGTCCCAGTCCCCAAAAGCTACAGTTCATTGGTAGCTGTGAAGAAAAATTTTTCCAATATGAGTCATACTGATATTCTCCCTTGAAAAAAAACTAATGTGATATTACAATATAAAGATAAAAATGTTCACAAATATGAAATGGGATGAAAAATAAAAACATCGATCAGAAACATAATCAATATTAAATGTATACTTTTAATTATGGCCTTTTGTCAATTACATCAACAAAGTTTTATCAACAAAGAGTTCTGTCTAACTCTCAGTCAAGTCTAACCAACTGCTGAGATATCTGTAAGGCTCGATTACAGAAAGTAGTACTAACCCTGCCTAAGCAAACATCCAGTGAACTACAAAGAATATCCCTTCACGCAGACCAAACTGACCCACAGATATGGGCTTGACTGATGACTCAGAGCATTCCACGGACTCTTGGCTTAAGGCTTGTATACTCCTGACCACTCTCCACCCTCTCATTCATCCTCAAAAATGTACTGTTTTTAATAACATGAATCTCTGCAAGTTATCAGAGTTGTGTGTGTGTGTGTGTGTATTTGTGTGTGCATGTGTGTGTATTGCAAAGAAATAAACTGAACACAATCTGACATTTTAGAAGCCAGCAAAGTAATGTTTCTAGGTCCCAGGATTTGGGGGTAAAAAATAGGAGGTACAGTTCTACACCAATAGTAGCTCTATTTTCCAAAATACCAAAGCTACTTCCCTTTTCTCCAGGACAAGGAAGTCAATGGAATGCACCCACACCATGTGTATTCACCACCAATTCATGTAATTGCCATGTTTTTATCCCACTTTTGTCTCCCTGCTCTGCCTGATTAAATTTTTCTATTAAGACCCAGATCAAGGCTCAATTCTCTCAATTCCTCGCAAATTGTTGAGACCACCTTGGTCTTCGGCCCTCTGATTCTACAGTATTTCTATGGTCAACAAAACGGCTTAGCACTTACTGGCACACATAAAGTCTTATGGCCTTCACTAATTCTGTCTGTATAGTATTCGACTCTTAGGTATCCTTAAAATTTAAACCCCTCAAAAACAGATGCCATGGCCCATGCTAATTTCATGATCTCTAGGATCTATGGGATTTCATGACCAATCCCATATACTCATATAGGACTAAAAACACTACAAGAACTGAGAAGTAATGGTTTACATTAGTGAGTTAAACATAATCCAGATGTAAGGATTTACTTCGATCACCACCACAATCCCACGATCTCACAATTTTGGGGCGAAACTGATTGCATTTAATAACAGTGAAGCCTTCAGAGATTGTAAGAAATTGTAGACTATTTCTGATGTTATTCAAAAGTAATTATTTCTCTAGACCAGCATTACACATAGAGTTCACTGGGATGCTAACAATGGTCAAACCCTCAAAAGCTTCTGAGAGCGATTATGTTCAGAAACGGAAGTTTAGTTTCATGAGATTAGAGAAGATAGATAGATAGATAGATAGATAGATAGATAGATAGATAGATAGACAGACAGACAGACAGACAGACAGACAGATGTATAAAAGCTCTAGGAAATAATACTATAAAGATGAACTGAACCTATTTTGGGCCAGGTCTTGAAATGAGGAGTCGGATACTTAATTTAGCAGGTAGTATAGACTTGGAAAGTTTAACAAGAGAGTGAAATAAAGCAGAATAAACCACATACTACAACAACCATAGAGAGCTGGAGTTCTTTCCCCACATCTCACACTGAAAGACTTCTGGAGTCTTTTGTCCATTATTTACAGCCTACTGAGAATCTAGATGGTCAAAAACTGTGATGTGCACAAGCCCTAACACCAGATAATGCTTCAAGCGACATGAATGATCAGTGTCTTCTTCTGAAACACAAATTCCGCTTCCATGTATTAACTATTTTATTGACTGATTATTGGAAATTGCCACAACCTATATCTGAAAGGTATACAGCTAAGTAGCATTTGACTCCCAAAGATTATTCTAAGGACATGATCTTTATGACACCCCTGATGATCACTTCCCCTTAAAGAATTAAACCATGGGTCACCTAAACTGTCCAAGAACTCTGTTAACCAGCAAGTACTTGTTGGGTACTGATTTCCACACTGAACATTACAGGTGCTTTGAGAAATATTTAGAGGAATGAGGCATGATTTCTGACCTCGAGAAGCTTCACACCCTAGAGAGAAACAAGTACATGAATATTAAGTGGATGGTGATAAGTGTCATAGCACAGATAGAAACAAAGTGCTATATTCCATCAACAAATGTTTAACAGCCACTGTGTGCTACTTTGTTGAGTTACAAATATAAATTAGACATGTTGTCTTTCAGACAACAATAAACTGACTTTATACACACATATTACAATACAATGTGATATGGGCAGATATGGCCCCAAAAGAGGGCAAGATCAGGAAAGAGAGTAAGTCTCTCGGAGGAGAAAACCCCTAAGCAGAATCTAGAAGGCTGAATAGAGTCACCAAGCTGAAAAGGCAAAGAAGTGGCATCCCAGGAGAGGGAACTGTTTGTGCCAGAAGCATCGGTGTAGACAGCCCATTTAAGACCAAAGAGCATTAGGACTGTTCTGTAGCCAAATTCATAGAAACAGACAATGGGACACAGGATTATATAGGTTTGGGGTTTTGTCAGATAGGTGGGTATTAAAGTTCATTTCGCCCAGCACTTATTAACTGTAGTTTGAAGATGAGTTTATATACTTGTTTACCAACAAGTTAACATATCCATATATTTAGAACATATAGCAAGTACTTTTATGAATGAAAAAAAAAGTAGAAGGGATTATATACCCATTTTGAAGAGCCTTTAAACCCTATCACAAGAATGTAAATGCCAAAAAAATTAAATTCCTTGAAAAAAGCTGGTTTAAAAACTTTAAAAAGAGAGTCAGTAGATTGTAATGCTTATAGGAAATATAGCAAAATTTTCTGACCAAGTGAAGAACAGTTCATTCAAGGGAAGTGTTACCAATAAGAGCAGACTTTTAACACCAATATATCTAGCTTGCTTTGGAAGAGTATGTGTTCTAGAATCTACTAAGTTTAAGATATATGCTCAATATCATTTTAAACTTGCTTTTCTCCTAATCCCCCTATTTCCTATAAGACTTTGATCTTGCCACCTATGGATTTTGCTAACTGTGGTGCTTTTCAAGAACACAATCTCTGTGCCTAGCAAGGGGCTACTACGATCAATAGGAAGACCTGATAAAACATGGGCTGGGAAGAGAAGTACATAAAGTCAGGAGGAAGATGACAGACCGGAAATAAACAGCAACATAAGAAACTCATGGTCTGGATAAAGTCAAAGAGCAAAGATGCTGATTAGTCAATGAGTGAGATAATATTTCAGAGGCAATATGTTTCAAGGCAGTAATTCTAAGTTGGTCACAGCAGTTATGTCTGTCTGTGAAATGGAATGGATGATCATTACTTTAATTAACACTTATGGACTTCTAACTATGTTCCAGGTATGTTTGTTAGTTCTACCTGACTTCATACATCTAACATATTTGATAACCCTATAAGGTTCCATTTATTATCATTTTTCAGATGAAAAATACTGAGATAGAAGGTACAGAGACTGCATGACTTGCTTAAAGTCACATAGTTAATTGGCAGCAGCATGACGATTCAAATCTGGGCAGTCTCTGGCTGTAGCATCTCCCACTCTTAAAAGCTACAGTATGTTGCCCTCTTCAGTCTACAAGAATTTAGTAAAAGCTCTTTGAGCCTAGGTTAGGATACTGGACAACAATCTACGTGGATGATTGATGATATGGATCAGATGGGGAAGAAGGAAGTGATCACCAACAGAGAGGGCTATGAATAAAGCCATAAAAATGTGCATGAAGATGTGTGAGGAGCAAATCCTAGGCAGGCAACACCTGAGACAAAGTTGGACAGTACAGGAAAGACAGCAACTAAAGTGCAGATAGCACCGAGTACCACGCTGACTTTGACTTTTTCCAGAAGCACTTGCCATGGATGGCTTGTACAATGAGAATAATTAGGAGGGTGTGATTGAGGCCACACCATCGGTTAGAGCTGTCCTGATGACCCTCTACTTGATACCCACCACAGCCCTCACGGTATGAAAGTTGCCACTACAGCAAAGGCAAGAGAAAAGTAGGATGGAAAGGAGAAAACAGAAAGATGATTTAAAGGCAGAATCTGATCTGTAAGACTTGCTGACTGATGAGCCCCTACTCAGCCTCCCCACTGCACCTACAAGGATGGAACAACTGCACGGTGTGAATGACTTCATGCAGTACTTCCATCACAGACTTGAAAACGGCTTCAAATATTTTAATGTTTAATAGGTTGTTGAGTTTAAATTTTTAATTCCAAATGCATCTATAATTTTAAAAAATACTAATAATCCCCAAATTCCTTTAAAGAAAACTGGTTCTTTTAAAAATTTACTTTTCCACTTACTCGCTCTCATTTTCGGTAAAACTCAAAAGAAAAACTGAACTAATTTTATACTTGTGGAAAAACTGTGGTTTGATTTTTGGGGTATATTTGGACTACATACTTCTGGCATAAGTAAATTTGGCTAGAATTTCTATAATAAGTAGTATCAGATAGTGGTTTAAAAATTCATGATTTAGAATGAAACAACTCTCTAGTTCTGCCATCATCTAGCTATGCTGACCTTGGGCAAGTTTAACCCTACTGAGCTTCAGTTTCTCTGTGTATAAAAAGGGGATAGAAAAGTATGCTTTTAGGACAGTTGAAGAATTACATGCAGTGGCAAGGGTAACACTACATACCATTAGCACATAATTATTGCTTAATAAATGTCAGATGCTATTGTTGTCATTACAACAAATAGCTCTCCTGGATGATACACGCAGAACGTCAAAATAGCTCAACTAAATTCCATCTAGGAAAAGTTAATTGGAGCTAATGAATGAGAGCACATTTTTTGCGCAATACAGAAGACTTATTTTCATTAAGAAATGAAGGGAAACATCATGTTTAAAATATGCTATTAAACAATGAAAACAGATGTAGATAATTGTGGGAGCGCACTAGTGGATATATGGTATCCATTATATGGATGTCATTATTCTCTTTAAAAAAAGTTAAAGATGCTCAAAATGTTTTCAATGTTCAGAAATCGGTTTTAGAGAAAAAAAACATATTCCAGCATAAAAGTGAATACGTAATGTTCATGCCAAAGTGTCCTTTGTTGGGAAGATAAGAATGCCTGGGAGGGTCAGTGGCAGTAAGGACAACGTGTCAGCAGCAGGGCTGCTAGCTCGGGCCTGGGAGGAGACCCCATTCTATTTACCTTGGCGATATACCTTAAAGGGATGTATGATAAAATCTTGAGGGAGAAAAAAATGCTTACTATGTTGTCAGAGGCACAGTGATTTTTGACTATGAGAGTACTTCTAAGATATGGGTTCTTCCCTTAAAGAAAAAGTGGTTTTTAAGAAAACAGGTACAATAAAGGGAAAGAATAGAGAAAGAAAAAAATTGGAAATAAGTAGATAAACATGTATAGTTGGACACCTTTTATAAATTACAATATTAATTTTTTTAGCAAAGAGCCAAGAGCAGGTGCACAACTGCAAACACTTCAGGCATACTTCATCAGGCTGATCATACTTGACATCTGGTCCCATTTAGTGCTATATGGGTACAATAAAATTCCCGTGACAGCTGACAAAGTGGCCAGAGAAATAGATTTAAATTATAAAGATAGTCTTTATTAAAAAATGGCCTAATATTTAAAATTTTGACATTTATTTTCTCAGTCAAGAAGTAAGTAGTGGTTATTCACCATATCACTAGCTGAAGAACCTAGAAGCACTGTTTAAGGATTTGAAATGTCGACAATAAAAGGTCAGAGTCGCCATCAGAAACAGAACGCAAGAGAGTCAACAACTATTGGTTCCTTTTCCCAAAGTGACACCTTGAATTTTCAAATGAGTACCAAAGAGCAGAATCACATTACCAATGTAAGATATGCCCAACAGGCCAGGATGGACATTAATAGTTTGACAGTTTCACTACTGAAGTCCACTGGAATGAATGGTGAGACAAGGTAATTTAAAAAAAAAAAAAAGGCCATTCTGTTAGTCTCTGTCCAAAATATTTTCTGTATCAGCTTTACAACAGACTCAATAAACTTCTTAAATAAAGAGCAAAGTCTTACAATTCCCACTAGAGGTTTCCTAATTAATTGAAGTTTTATAAATTAATTTTATTTTAAAGCTCTGATGATCCCCAAAATGTCTGAGTTGCAAGAGTTTGTAAATGTAATACAAAATTTCAATGTTTTAATCATCATTTTCTTTCTGTACAGTTGTGTACGATCTGTGTGCCACCTAGCCAGACTCAAGTTTAATGAGTTTAATGATGAATCATGCCATCTCCACTGACTAAGCAGGAGCCCACGCAGTGGTGACCCTTCTATCTGGAACTGACTGCAGCACTCGTGTTGTATACTGAATGGCTTATAGTCAATGAACTCTTGTTAAAGGACCTAATCAACCAATCTATGAGTTATCAATCTCTCCTAATATCAGGTTCATCTCCATTATGACACTAGCAACTGTAAATATGCTTCTAATATTTTGTTGGCTAAAAATATTAAATATTGAATGTCATTCAGGTTGAGCCTAAAAATCTAATACTCCAACCTTAGAGAAGGAGAGAGGGGCTGGAGGTTGGACCAATCACCAGTGGTCAATGATTTAATCAATCAAGCCTACATAATGAAACTTTCATAAAAATCCTAATAGATGGGTCCAAAGAGCTTCCGGGTTGCTGAACATGTGGAGGTGCTGGGAGGGTTAAGCGCCCAGAAAGAACACAGAAATTTTGAGCCCCTTTCCAATGCCCTGCCATATGCATCTCTTCCATCTGGCTGTTCCTGAGTTGCATGTTTTTATAATAAATTAATAATATACTAAGTAAACTGTTTTCCTGAGTTCTGTGAGCTATGGTAGCAAATTACCAAACCCCAGGAGGCCATACTGGTAATCTTCCACTCACAGACATTGGTCAGACGCCCAGGTAAGAACCTGGGACTTGTCACTGGCATCTGAAGTGGGGGTGGGAAGGAATCCTATGGGACTGAGCCCTTAACCTGTGAGATCCGATGCTAATTCCAGGTAGACAGTGTCAGAATGGAACTGAATTATAGGACATCCAGTTGGTACTGCAGAGAACTAGAGAACTGGTCTGTGTGAGAAAATTCCTGCACATCTGATGGCCAGAAGTACTGAGAGTAGAGAAACACAGAGTTTTTTCTCCTTTATAGTGGTTACTACCTGGACGAAATCTGGAAAATCGCCTAGTCCCATGCTCCTCACAGTGTAGTCTGAGGATTGGTGGGGAGTCCATAAACTGTTTCTGGTTCTTGAGTAGATAAGAGTCTCNGAGGAAATTTTCATTTCTACCTGGTTAATAAAAATCAACTGGTTAATTAAAAAAAAAAAAAAAATTACAATAAAATGCAAAACTTGAGATGAATATAAGAGTATATCTACAGTAACTATCAATCCAACATTATAATGTTCATATGGTCTATACATCTTTCCAAAATTAAAATGAGTACACAAAGCGAATGGAAATTTTTACAAGTTATATGACATTATTTTATGTAATCACTATCCATCAATAACAGCTTTCCTGCTTCTTTCCCTAATATTGTCAAGGAAAGTAACACATGAAATGTTCCTCCAGACTAGCCAGTGAAACAGCCAACTACAGTTGCGGGCCACAGGCCCTGGGAAGCCCTCGGGGAAGTGTCTCTGTGGAGGGTTCTCCAAGCCTCTTCATGAAGCTCCTGCTCCTAATCACCATGACTGCAATACCCAGTCTGGTGAAGCTGGCAAGATCTCACAGTAGGTTAACCAAAACAAAACTGAGCACAGAAAGCAGGGCTCTTGTGCAATTTTCATGCTGTGTCTTTAAAAATATCATGCGGTGAGGCTTTTGAAAAATGCAGCACAAAGCACCAATTCTTGATTTTAAATCAAGAATTAAGAACCTTTGTGATGCCACTCTTGAGCTAATTCTTAGTCTATCTGTTCCTGCTAGACTTGACCCCAATTAATATGCGGTTTGGAAGTACCATACATTTAACTATCTGGTTTTATTCTTATTTCCAAGATTAGTTTTTCATTTATGTTATAGTTTGTACCTTGATAGCATATACTTATGACGGCATGCTTATGATCACATAAACATTTAAATTTCCTGCATTAGGGAGTCAGAAGCAAACACGATGCAATAGCTTCATAAATGCAGGGGTATTAGCTGAATCATCTAGGAGAGGCAGACAAAGGCCATTTATGATGGCCAGTCCAGCATGGAAGCAGGAAGCAGAAGCCAGACTGCCAGGGTCCCATTCTTTCTAGTGACATGAACTTAGATGTGGTATTTAAGCTCTCAGTACCTGTATTTCCTCATAAGCAAAAGAGTTGTTGTGACAGTTAAATGAATTAATATATGTAAAGCATTAAAGGTATTAGGGTAACACGGGTGATTCAAAATATTCCACTTTCAGCCATTTATTTTACCTATAATCTCCTTTTTTCCATTTGCCATAGAAACAGGTACTGTTGCTGATGCCAGATGCTTGAGGACTTTGAGAGCCCACTAGACCCTCCATCTTGAGAGCTGTGGGACCAAGATACTCCTGACTCAGCAGCTCACATATGCTGTAAGATATGTGTGCAGAACCATTTAACTTCAAAGTCACATTGAATCAAATCACGAAGGCAGGAACATTACAATTCCAATCAATTCCATTTGTGATGCGAAAGAGATTTTAGGAGGCACACTAACTAGGCAGGATGGCATTTTTCATCCTCATCCCCAATAAACATGGGAGCTACATATGAGACCCTGCCAATAATGTGTTTATGACAAGAGCCACACCAGTGGTGACCATTCATGGCTATGTTAGCCTCTATATTAGGAAGCATGAGATGAAAAACCTGCAACATGGACAACAAACCTTGAACGGTTTGATTCCAGAGCCCAGATATATCTAAAAGCATTGGCAGTATCCATGGGTCGATTTTAAATTATATCCAGCCGCAGCACTGAAAAAAAATGAGCTATCAAGCCATAAAAAGACATGAAGGAAACTTCAATGCATACTTACTAAATGAAAGAACTCACTGTGAAAAGGCTACATACTGTATAATTCCAATTATATGAGATCCTAGAAAAGGCAAAACTATGGAGAAAGTAAAAACATCGGTGGTTGCCAACAGTTGCTGGAGGGCGTTGAGGGTGTCGAATAGACTGAGCATAGAGAATTTTTAGGGCAGTGAAAATACATCGTATGATATAATGATAGATATGTGTCATTATATATATATTTGTCCAAATCCACAGAACGTACAACAGCAAGAGTAAATCCTACCTAATGTAAACTATGGACTTCGAGTGATGATGATGATTCACTATAGGCTCATCAATTGAAATGAAAATACCACTCTAGTTCAGGATGTTGATAATGGGAAAAACCATGCATGTGTAGAGGCAGGGAGTATATATGGTAATCTCTACCTTCCTCTCAATTTTGCTATGAACCTAAAATGGCTGGTTAAAAAGTTTTGATTTAAAGTTTTTTTTACCTAAGCAAAAACAAACAAAAAAAAACAATAAAAAAAACATATCTAACCATACCACACATGTAACTTCCCTACAATGCCTGTCACCATCCCAGTGCAGAACTGACTACTGCTAAGTCTGAGACTTGAAGGTACCTGAAGGTTTATGAAGGTTCATGAAGGTTCATGATCGCTAAGATAAGGTTGCATTCATGCTACAAACTCCTTGAGGACAGCTGCCACATCCAAATCATTTTTATTACCTCCATGCCACTTAATAGCATTTTCTTTGCATGTACTATTTACAGTGTTAAGAGAATGAACAAACAAATCTTTTCCCCACTAGGCAAACTCAGAAAATGGACCCAACGAACATCACCATGATGGAATTCTTGAGAATTAAGTGTTCTTCACAAAATTGTATAGGAAATTCATTATTTGTGGAAGGTATTTAGAGATTCAAAACAATAGGAAAGTCCAAGTAAATTGACAGGTGAAGAAATGTCCAAGGTATGAAGAAGAGGCATTAAGGTTAGCAGATTCTCCTTCTGATAAATAGTTCCCAACTTACAATGGTTCAGCTTATGGGTTGTTGTTTGGTTGTTTGTTTGACTTTATAATGGTGTGAAAGTGAAACACATTCAGTAGAAACCATACTTTGAATTTTGAATTGTGATCTTTTCCCAGGCTAGTGATATATGGTAAAATACTCTCTCATGATGCTGGGCAGCAGCAGTGAGCACAGCTCCCAGTCTGCCATGAGATCCTGAGAGTAAATAACTGGTACTTTACAGTGTACTGTGTTGCCAGTGGTTTTCAGATATTGTGTTTTGTGTTTTCACATCTCATCACGTCTATAACATGCCCATTTGTGTCTCCTGCTTCTGATGAGGGGAGGAGGGCAACAACTCTTGAGATGACACTCAAGATAACTGCCTAACTGTACATAATGTAGGTGTTCTGAGCATGTTTAAGGCAGGCTAGGCTAACCCACAGTACTTGGTAAGGTTAGGTATACTAAATGTATTTCGACTTCCGATTTTTCAACTTAGGGTGTGTTTAGTTTACTAGGACACAACCCCATCATGAGAACTATCAATAAAAGAGCAACCATAGCACTGCCTTAGCAAATTTAGTTCTCTCCTTCAAAAGGCATCAAGAAAAGGTGAAAAAGCTGTTCAACAGACTAAACTCATAATCTCAATTGGAACAAGTTATTAATAAAGCCACCATTACTAATCCAATATTGGAATGAGCCAGGTCAACCACAAAGAGAAAAACAAAATGTCCCTCAGCTGGACACTGTACCCATCGCCTCATGGAGCTGCTACAGGGCTTGGTGATACCGTCTCTGAGGAATGTCCTCCCAACACTAGTTCTTTCTCACACTTTCCATAAATGTCACATCCCTGGAGAAGCCTTCCCTGACCTCTCCATCCCGAACTCCCCTGTTATTTACTATCAGTTTTCCACATGGCACACCTATCACACTATGTCAGCATTGTGGCTTATTGTCTATCATGTCTACTTTAAGATAAGCTACACCAGGGTTATGCCAGGTCTGCTTTGCTCATTACCATCTATCCCATGCCTGGCACGTATAAGCATCTGGCCTGGTCACAGATACCTGTCTTTTCCCCACTCTGAGTGTCCCCCAGGCTGAGGCTGAGTCACACTCATCCTGGTTTTTTCCTGCTGGTTTGCATAGAGCTTGATATGCAGGAGAGAATGAATAAACGTTTACTGTAGAAACACACATATGCACAGAAAGTAATCTCAGAACTACATACCAAAAGAATGTTAGATGTCCTACAAGGCCATTTATGACAATCATACTTGAAGGGGAGCCTATTTGTATATAAATACGTAGGTACATTTATTTTACTACTACAGAAAAGTGTTTTGTTTCGTTTTGGTTAACCACTAATTTGAAAGGATGTGTTTACTGGCTTGTTTATTGAATTACTCAATAGCTTTTAATGTATCAGGTATTGAATAGGGAAGCTAATTCCCAGTTCCAGGCCTCAGTAGACATGTGAGTCAGGTGAACTGGCCAGTCTACATGTACCCTGGGGCTGCCTTCTGAGTGACAGCATCACTCAGAGAAGAAAGCATTCCTATCCCACAGTGTCTGCACAAAAAGCTCCCCCTGCCCAGGATGCTCTCCCTATGACTTCCACTCTTCAGCGCTCCCTGTTATTAGTGTTGCTCAACTCCCTGAACCACTCCTGCCTACTCATTCTATCTCATATTACTCTGCTCTATTTTCCTCACAGCACTGTTCACCATTTTAAACTATTTCATTTATTTATTTACCTACTTATTTACAGATCTTCTCTCCTGGATCTAATAGTTATAAGAGCCATGGAAATAGGAGCCTTTTCTATCTTGTTCCCTGTTGTGTTCCCAGTGCCTAGAACACTGTCAGGCATAAAACAAATAAATAAATATCTATTAAATAAATAAATAAATAGATGAGGTCCTTGGCTCACATCACCAGATTACTAGTAACATCTGAGACAGGGTTATGTTTCCCTGAGTAACTCCACTCTTTGGGGTTTGTCTGAAGATCAATCAAGTATATGTACAGTGTATTTTTACAAATGCTTTATTAGGGACACTTTCAAACACATACAATGTAGAAAGAATAGCATAATATATCACCATGTCCCATCATATAACAACATAACACAACGAACACATCTTCAACAGTTATTAATGCATGGCCAGTCTTGTTGCAAGTAAAGTATACTTACTGCTTCTGAGATAAAGGCTGTTAGAGAGTTTCAAAAGTTATACTGATGTCCAAACCAATGCGGGTTCATATTCAGTTTTGGAAAGCAAACTAGTAGAGCATAAATTTCCAAAAGGCTCATCGAGGTTTCACACGGTACGAAAATAGTGATTACTCCTTTTCCCAGGGATCTCAACCCTTCTGTATCCAGAAGAAAGGCTATGGGCACCAGAAATAGATGTTCAACAGCCCCAAGGGGTCAGCCATGTCTCCATTCCTAATGCATTCATTTTGTGGGTGCTTAACTCACTCCAATTTGATCTGCTTTGTTATCTAGTTTTCCAGCACATAGCAGATAGAACAGCCAAGAGGCAAGCCTGTGAAGGGAGGCAACAGCAGGACAGGGTCTCCTGACAGCCCAACAACTGTGACAAGAGACAGGAAGCTGAGAACAACACAAACTCCTCCTTTCACCACACAGAAAACAAAGAATGCTCATGATCCTGTCCAGCAGCCTCTGGCCTCTCAGAGCTTAAGACAGAGCAGGGAGGAAAGGCATAATGGTTAAAGACTGGTGTTTGAAGGAATATCAGTTATCTGGGAAATTAACATATTAAAATATGTATGGGTAAGGAAACATGAGCCTCAGGTAGAGCTGAAAAAATTTTTTGTTGAAATAGGAATTATTTTAGATAAAGATTCTAGCCAATTTTCAATTGCTCAGAATTGAGTTTCTATGGTTTTTGTTTTAGTATTTTGGTTAAAAAAGTGTAATTAGATGTAGTTATCATTTCAGTCTCAGTCTCTTTTACATGTTTAAGGCCAAGAGAACAGAGAACAACAGAAGAAAACATACTCCAACAAGGTACAAAATAAAATCGATCTAATACACCCAAATTAGCAGGGTGCACACCTATCACAAAACATGTCTTAAAAAAAAAGATATAAACAGATATGTCAGTGTCTCTGGCATCTTCATCTTCATCCCTCCCCACTTATCAAAAAAAGCGGGGGAGGGGGGAAAAGGAGAGGAGCAGAAGGAAGAAAGGAGGAAAGAATACTTTTTGTTCTATAATCATTGGGAAGAACAATCATTTTCATTAGTGTTTTATGCACACAATCTTTCTCTGCTTGTGGACATTCACAAAAAGATAGTTTTGGTCTAGGCCCTTTGTGTTACTCTCCTACTTTTGTGAAATACAATTCCAAGGGCAATGAATATCTTTTAAAAGTTGACATCTTATTCTTCCCATCAATTTACAAAACTACTTCTTCACCCTACTTACACACACACACACACACACACACACACACACACACACACCCCTCTGTTTGGCTTCAATTCTAAATTGAAATGAACTAAAAATAAGTTTGCCCTTAAAGGTTCACATACTCTGTCAAGATAAATAGACATTTCTTAAGGTACAAGAAAATTCCACTGCAATCCTGAGATCTAGGTAGATGGAACCAACATAAACAATAGAAAATACATTAATGGTGTCTTTCCTAGAGTATTCAGAGAAAGATTATTACTGTAAGATACACTAAAGGGGGGAGTGGGTTCTATAACCAAACGTTTTAAATGTCCACGAAGCATGAGAGGATATCAAGGGCTCTGAGAAGTCTTGCAGCAAAAAATTAAAAATAAAAATAAAAAATAAAAAGATTTAACTTAATTTTACTGCAGAATCATTTTTCCCTATATGACAACCATTAACATCAGAGTTCAAGGGAACACATTTTAAGGAAAGCTAAACAAATCTCAAGTATCAATAAACAGCTAATACAGAAAAATACATACTCTCTACTTTACAAAGAAGGAAAAACATACTCATATTCAGAGACCTATTTTCAAAATTGTCACAGGACCATAACAACAACACCAGTAACCACTTAGAACGATCTTTCCAGAAAATTTTCCAAATCTGAAAATAAATACAACCAGCTGGAGTTTTATTAAAGCTCTGGTCATTTCCACAGGGATATTTTACAACTAAACATTGGGAGTACCCCTTAATTGACTCACCTCGGTAGGAAGTACGATGCAACAGCACAATAACTGATGAGAAACGGGAAGGTGGTGGCGGAGAATGCCCCTGGAAAGCCAAGTGCAGCAAGAAGAAAAACTCAGTGTCTTCTTGTGCTCTAGAGACTAGCCTGGTTCTAGTTAAAGCATATGGGTTTCTAGAGGGAGGGAGGGAG
>NW_024342644.1:4623135-4674840 GCF_902729225.1 Pteropus medius | reverse complement strand
GGGAGGGAGGAAGGAAGGAAGGAAGGAAGGAAGGAAGGTCGGTCAGCCCTAAAAGGGGTGTGGTGAACACAGGGAAGGGCTCATCCACAAGACCCTCCAAGAACAGGGCTTTGATCCAGACCTAAGAGAATCAAGAGTAACAATCTCTGGAGAAATCAAAGCCAGTTTATTCTCTAGTTGGTCTCCAGAAATGGGGACATCTAGTATTCCCGCTAATGAAAGCGAACCACCTGGAAATTCCCAGCTCAGACTCAGATTTAGCCAAAAAGGAATCAATCTTGAAGCTTTAAATAACAAGTTAACTTGCTGAATTTGGAGTCTATATTGTTTTCCAAATAACAGAAAAGAAACAAACTTGGAGAATGGAAAAATAAACTGTGATGAACCATACAATGCAATGCTTTACAGCCATGCAAGAACATAAACTACACTTCACATCAATGTGGATGAATCCCAAAAACATAATGTTGAGAGAAGCAAGTCTCCAAATAATATATTTGGTATGATTCCATTTACATAAAGTTTCCCCTAAAAGGGCTAAACTAAATAACATACTGTTTAGGAATCTATAGTTAAATGTAAAATTGTTTAAAAAAAAAAAAAAGGTGGAGGAATAATCAACACAAAAATCAGAAAAGTGAGGCTATTGCAAGGGCAGTCAGTACTCCTTGCATTCATTCTTTTTTTCTAAAGTATAAGTAATCTGATTCCTCAGCTGGATGGAGGGTACGTGGGTATTCATTTTCATTATTAGCCTTTAATTGCACATAATAAATTCTATATACTTTTGGATATCTATTTCACAATTTTAAAAAATAACCAGTGATTCTCTTCAAGTCTTTAATAAAACAAATTTAAAAAACAGAGTGGATGAGTCAGGAGACTTCAATTAAGAGAGACTCATCAACTACAGTAAGGTCAAGAATGTCCCTGGAATTCAATAAGTCTTTGCCATTAGAGCAGGAAATCTCATTACATCTTCCCTGTTCCAGAGACCTGGAGGCTGCTGGACATCAGTCCCTCTTTATTTCTTTATTATTTTGGTGGCTGGCAGTCTACATTTTTTCATATTTGTGCGATATATGGTGAACAGGGGTGACTCCTTTCACAATTACTACATTAAGGAACGCAAATTTTCAAATAACCCACTTAGACAATAAGGAACGACAAAAAGGCAGCCAACCAAAATCTTCCACAAATTACACTTGAAGATTCATATGAAAGCTCTTTAACCCTTTCCCAACTTTTCCAATGCTCCAGTCACCTTTTACCAATGTCTCATTTGGGAATATGCTAGCAGTCCTCATTTTTGATCTTGGTTGTCAGTGAAGGCAAAACTCTCAAAAATCTTTCCCCAAGATTCATCTAGCTTAGAAGGCTCAGGAAGATAATAACCAGTATTTTACACAGTTAAGTTCTTCTAGGTCAGCCATGTCTCAATCCTGCAGTATCTTTTGCATCTACCTCAGTATCTAACAGATGAAGATGCTCAAAAATTGTTTACTTTAAAATATAATTCTAGAACTTTAAAATTTTTATTTAACACTTTTGAAAAAATCTCAAGACCACTGAATAAATATTTGTTAAAACTGAAAGCATCATGAGCAGAGATTATATTTCTAATTACATAATATTTGAGATACCATTTATTAACATGTTTAGAAAATGCACACACACAGGTTCCAACAGGGTCCATACCTGATTTGTAATGTTTTCCTGCCACTAATTACAATACTTGTTAGAGCTGCTTACAATAGACATTTTTTGGATTTTCTGCACAACTTATAGTCTTACACTTGAAATAAGTTATGCTATTAGCTCATATGATGCTCTCAAATATGTTAAAGGTCTGTATTACTGTGCTTTGTTCTCCTAGTCTCTGGATTAATCAATAAAAGTGCAGTACTTTTAAAAATAAACTCTGCAGATTTTTAGTCACTCAAGTAATAGGATTTGGCAGGTAAAATGAAAAGTCTATAAGCAATAAAAATATTTCTACTGAGGACAGACCCTCTTATATAAAGCTTGCATTTATGTTGAACTAAATATTCTTTCTTTCTTCGCCCAAAGGAAAAATATCTGTCTCCCTTACAAACACCACAGAACAAGGGCAAAGAGTTATAGGAAAGAGAGCACTATGTTCTAAGAAGGGGTGGATCAGAAAGGGCAAAACAGAAAAAAAAAAAAAAGAATTTAAAAGAAAGCTGTTAAGCAGCAACATCTCCCATGTGTAGACAGAAATATACTTATGATAATTATTATTATATTTGATGCACAGTTTCCTCTTATTGCTGGTTGTAAATGGGTAAGAAACGAACACTTAGCTGGTTCAGAAGTGATCGCAACAAATTCCTAGAAAACCTGGGTTAACTGAATTCCCCTACACCTTATGATGTACATCTAAGAAGACAGTAGATAGACATACTCTTAAGAAAATTTATCTTCTAAAACTCGGTATTAGAATCAAATTAAATTCACTCTTCCCTTCAAACATGCTTTCCAAAGGGGAAAAAAATCAATGAATGCTTCAATTCTATCCATCAGATATGTGGGAGAAGAATAATAAGGTAAGGAGACTGGCAAGTACAAAAATACTGAGGCAAGTGCATGCTTGGGGACAGAGATGTTAAGTAGTCTTACTCAGGACATATTCTGAAGCTAGAGCTGAAGGATTTGCTGATGAATTGATGTGAGGTGGGCAGGTAAGAAAAATCAGTGAGAAAACAATGTTTTACATCTAAGCAAGAGGAAGAATGTGGTTGCCTTTTACTAAAATGGGAAAACTGTGGGAAGAACTAGTTTGGTGGGGGGAAATCAGGAGTTTGGTTTTAAACATGCTAACTTTGAGATGCCAATTAGAATTTAAGTAGAAAAGGTAAGAATAAAGATGATGTTTAAAGCTATATACTGAATAAGATTATATTGTTTTGTGTAGAGCAGGACTATCTACTAGACAGCATAAAGTAAATAAACATGGTTCCGCCATCACTTTAAAGAGACATTCCAGAGGGAGTTTCAGGGAGCAAAAGATTTCCTATGCACTTTACTTAGGAGAACATAAACACATTTCTGTGGGCAGGGGCAGATAATCAATAGTGTCTGTGTATGTGTACAATGCATTTAAACAAAGTTTATTACCTCAATGCTTAATTAAGAAATGTTTGATTAACTGAAGTCATTCACTAAGAATAGGGTGGCCACCAGAATAATGACAAAGGCAAACAGTGTTATCTCTTAGAGAGGCTAAGAGACACTTACTAAAGACACTTAGTTGCCAATTTGCTCTGGAAATTACTAATGAAGAAGATACTTGGCTAGGAGAGAAGCAAATGAGAAGACAAATCCATTCAGTACTACAAATAGCAATATTTATTAAGGATGTCAGTTATTTCTAGCCTGCCCTTAACCTAACTCTTAAGAAAAGCTGATGTGTTCATAGCACCAGAGGAGGCAGCCATACTTATAATATCCTTGTGTAAACTGCGCATATTATAATAAAGATGTCAAAATCAAACATGTAATTAAAGTGATCATGTCCAAGTTCCTATTAATTCTGAAAAGAAATACATTGTTTATTTTTTGTTAAAATATAAGGCTGCCAAGAAATTCACTTCTTGTAAAGTTCCAGGAGTTCCTAAATTTATCTCCTGGTATACAGTAGTCTCCCATTATCTGCAGAGAATACGTTCCAAGATCCCCAGGAGATGGCTAAAACCACAGAGAACCAAACCCTATACATACTATGTGTTTTCCTGTACATATTTATCTATGATAAAGTTTAATTTATAAATTAGGTATAGTAAGAGATTAACGGTAATAACAAATAAGGAGAACAATTATAACAATATATTGTAATAAAACTTATGTGAATGTGGTCTCTAGCTCTCTAAGTATCTGAATTTTTTCTTTAATATTTTTGGACTGCTGTTGACCACAAGTAACTGAAACCCATAGAAATCAAAAGAGAGAGTAAGGGGAGACAACTAAATTTCTTAGAACACATTTGTCTGCATCTTGCCTGAAGGGCATTCTCCAATTACACATTGACTGGAAAAGCATAGGACTAATAAATAAGAAGAAAACTGAAACTTTCTTTGGTGTAAAAATTACTTATAATTTTAGTATGTAATAATTGGAAAATGCTTACGTAAACTAAGATATATTCAGATGAAGAACACCTGAAAGTGGTGCCTGAAAGTGGTGCCTTACGATGTAATCAGAATCCAGCAATTCCACATCTGGGTTGTATATCCAAAAGAATGAAAGCAAGGATTCAAACAGATATTTATACGACTATGTGTAGAGCAGCATTACGGACAATAGCCAAAGCATGGAAGCAACCTAAATGTCCACTGATGAATGAATGGATCAACAAAATGAGGTGTTTAGACACAATATAATATTATTCAGCCTTAAAGAGGAAATTCTGACACATGCTACAACATGGATAAACCCTGAAGACATTAATGCTAAGTGAAATAAACCAGACACAAAAAGACAAATGCTGTATGATTCCACTTAAATGAAGTACTTAGAATACTCAGATTCATACAGACAGAAAGTAGATTAGAGGTTACCAGGACCTAGGAGAGGGAGTAATGGAGAGTTATTGTTTAATGGATAAAGAGCTTCTGTTTGGGATGATGAAAAAATTGTGAAAATGATAACAGTTGCACAACATTTTGAATGTACTTAATACCACTAAATTATACACATAAAACTAGTTAAAATGATAAATTTTATGCTATGTATATTTTACCACAATAAACAATCTTATAAGAGAACAGACAATTCCCAACTTTTGTAATTTCTGGGTACTGAGACAGATAAAGGAGTAAGATTTCTCCTAGAGAGAACAGGATGATGAGGATACAGGAGAGGCTGGCCCAGGCAAGATGACTCTTGGCATAAACAAGGAGTATGAGGATTCTCAATCTCAAACACCCCAGAGACAGACACTGGCAAGCAGTTTTAACTCTAATAATCATCAGCCAGGTGAAGCATAAAAGATAAGCTTTAAAGAGAAAGGCAGTTTAAAATAATCTTATCAGGTATAATGTACAAAGTACAGGCTGTGAGAAAATGCAATATATGAAAGCTGTAAATCTCTGGAGAAGTTCAGGTTTTTATTTCCCAGGCTGGTTTAAGCATGGGAAATAAACCAAGGTCAGTGAGCTAATAAGCTGGGCCGGCTCTTCCCATCCTTGTCAGACTTTGCACAGTATGGTTTGATGACCCAAAATGAACAACACTCGTGTATGTATATGCTTCTTTACAGCTCGGTTATTTTGTGTAAACATATTCTTGGAGCTTCTTATCCTCTAAAATGTATGAAGTTCCAATCCCAATACCAATCCAAACCAATCCCAGATAAAGTTCAAAGAAATATTTTCAAAGTAGTCAGAATAAAAAACAGGAGAGAATCAGGACAATCCCAGGAGGCCTAGGGTAATGGTAACAGTACGTTCAAGCAGCTAAAAATGTGGGGATTCAGTCAAATGAACCAACTAGAACCTGACACTACCAGCTTTCTCAATACATCAGAGGTCACAACCAAAGGACACTTTGAGAAACGGAAGCCACAATTAGTTCTACTTCACTGACCAAAGTGGTTCTTAGGAAGAAATGAAAAAGAAAATTCAGAGTTCATTTTATCCTGCTATGTATATTACACTACACCTAGACTACAAAGCAGTAAAAGGCCTTTCTATAAATACCTTCTCTTTGCTGCTCTGCATCTGCTGTCCAAGACATCTTAATATGAAAACAGTACAAAGTAAGAAATTGTATCTCTCTGGTCTAACTAAAGCCACTTGTGTTGAAGGCTACAGATTATGCCACCCAAAATATGCCTCTTTGGCAAAGGATTATTTTGAAAAACAGCAGATGCAGGAGAAGCTTGGAAAACAGAGAAGTTACTTTTTTTATGGGATATTTACATTTATACAGGAAATAACCATTTGTAAGATTATCCCCCTCACCATACCAGGAAGAAAAAGATTACTCTCAATCATAAGAAACTTTTCATGGAGATGGCAGGAACTTAAATCTGCATAAGAAACCTTACCTTTGTTTATACTCTGCTGTTCCTGGTAACCTCCCATTACTGTCCTCCCCCATCCCCCAAGCCTTTCTTTTGTCTTTAGCTAAAATGGTATTAAGGTGGCAGCTTAGGCCACCTCAGGGAGTTTCCCATATTTTTCTCTCAGCCAAGAACTCAAAAGGATAGAGGGAAAATTATTTTCCTCCCCTACAGTGTTAAATCTCATAAGATAACCATCCAAAAAGTTACAATGTTAAAAAGATATTAGCAAAAAATCATAATAGTGGTGACAACGAGTCCTAAACTTCAACTTCAGAATAATTTGGGTCACACTCATATTTTATAGGTGAACTTAGAAAGACCATTATACAATGGAAATGTTGAGGAAGAATTTAATGTAAGATCACAGACACTATAAATAACATAAAAGTTAAACACAAGATTACAAACAATTTGATCATGTAAGCATTCCAGTACAAGCTTATGTCACAAGCAATAACTCAAAAGAAAATAATTTCTCTAACCAAGCAGCTCTTCAAGAAAAAGGTACAAGGCTCTCAGAATTAATTTAACTATTAACTGCTTTGTAAAGATTAAAGTATATTTTATGTTAAAAACTATATTCTAGAATCCTGGTTTTACCTTTTGACCTACTTCTCTAGCAGGAATAAAGCACGACATGAGTGAGCCCTAGCCAACCTTCATGATAGCACGAATCCCGAAAACCACAGATAACAGTCAAGGGCCCACAGACGAAGGATGGCTGACAAGTAAACTGTTACACGAGACTTACTAAACTTTCAAGTCAAAGAAAAGGAATTAAAAATTGGTTTACAGCCTACTGCAACACTTAAAAAGATGATACCTTTTGTGAAGGGTATCCTTTTGTTCTTTGAAGGATAAAATGAATGAACATGTGCCCGAAGCCTGGCCAGGTGCTATGAGAACTAGAAAACAGAGCAAAATTACCCCTCTCTTGGAAAAAGTCACAACTTATTTTGAAACTTTCACCAACATACATCAAACTATTATGGAGTATTTACTTAGGAAGTAGAGGAATTAAGCATCAGCTTATCTGAAACTATGAAGTACCATAAGAACTTATAAGGGAGAACTCAAAAAGTCGTACTTCCTTAGCTTCTTAATAGAAGCATGAACAATGAAATAACAAATTCCTCAGGTGAGAGATCATTTTTTTATACAACAGATTCATGGATTTCCATAGAGACCATAACTACTTTAACTTCCTGGAGACCTGTAATTGGAAAAGAACTTATGGCGTTATCATGAAAACACTGTTCAAAAACTATCTTGCTTTTCCTAAAGTTGTCTGACTTCAGAGTTCATACAAAGGCTAAAAGCATTACTGCCAAATTGGCTGAGTGGGATGGGAAGGTAGACAAAAAGAATGTGGATCTGCCAAACTTCGCCATGACCTTCTCTAAAGCAAAAGGACCAGAAGTTATATAAATTTCATAACAGACCACAGCACTGGGAATAAGAAAGGGGCGGTAGTGATCTCACTGTTCAGAACACACCAGCTTTTGTGAGTGTTGGCACACTTGATTACTGTGACAATCCAAGGCATTTATTTACAGGGCAAATTAATCCCATCTATTTGCTAGGGTTTAATCCAAGGGGCTAAAATTTGACAGAATCAGACCTAAAAACTAGTTCTCTGGATTCTAAATCCTGTGTATTCTCAACTAGCCAACATCTAACTTTACTTAAAATTAAGAGAGGGCCTTCCTAAAATACCAATGAAACACGTATTTGCATACTATACTTGCTATTCTTTCACAGGAAAACACAGCATTCTTGAAACTTTGTGTTAAGCACACATTATTCCTAAAATTGTGGAGGGCCAAACTGTGGAGAGCCTTTACATGATAAAGTGAAAATTCAGTGCCGAGTTTTGTTTTGTATGTGGTTTTTTTTTGGTGGTGATGGTGGTGGCTGATTGGTTTATTCCAAGGTCAAGAGAGTTCAATTATTGTTTTGGCCTTGACTTACTTTGTTGCCTCAGACAGATTTTGTACTCTTCTTTCAGATTCTAAGGAGGGTTTCCTCTTCCAAAGGGATTTCAAATATAATTTGTAATCATAAAATAGGATCCCTTGGGGTCTTAAAAGAAGTGATGTGGCATAAAAGAATTTGATATTCTAACTAATTGAGCTAATGTAGCGGGGAGGCAAGAGAATTAAAATGTTAAATCAAGCTATATTCAGAGACTGTAATATGCCGATCAGCCCTACAGCCAGGCTAGGAGGACACCTGCAGAACAAAGGAAGATTTCTGCTGGATTGCTAGCAACCCACTTCCCACACCTGTCAAGAGGAAACAGGAAAAACAGAGTCTTTAAGTGGCTGCCCCTACACACACAAAAAAATAAATAAATAAATATTCATTTATTCCCTATGCTAAAACTATAGGGAACCTATGGAATAAAAACTGGGAACTGCCCACAGGCCTTTCACCCTACATATTCTTACCTTTTCACACTACACACTCCTCCCCGTCCCCTTCCTCACTGTATGCCCATATCAAAGGAAATAGGTAAACAAAATCTTTAAACTATAACTCACAGGAACTAAAAGAATGTTATATAAACTGAACCCCCCTAACACTCAGGGTCCCTCTCACTGCCTTTACTGTTAGTGTCTTTACTCTGTCTCCCTCATTGTCCTAGTCTCTATTGCCTCTGTCTCTCTGAGTTCCTCTTAGACTCTCTCACTCTGCCTCTGAGAGGAGACCACACTCTGTCTATGGAGTGTTACTCCTTCTCCAAAAACTTTCCTTTTGACTCTAACTCTGGCATGTGTGTGTTGAATTCTTTCTATACTCTCTGCCGAAGAACCCTCTTCTCTCTGTGTAGAGCTTGGTCTCCCAGCACTCTGGGGAATTTGCCCTGTCTTGCATCAGAGCTATTGAGAATCTGCTAAAAACTTACCATTTGTTTAGCACCAAGAATGAAATAAGAACCCCAAGTGACAAATATGCCCTTCTGAGAGCTCACATCTTGGGATGACAAATAAAAACAAGGACACAAAGCGATGAATTCTTGATGCTTTGTTTTTATAATGGCAAAAGACAATGGAAACTATGTGGTTACTACAACAGAAATACTAAAACCTCAAAAAAATTTTAAATGATAATTATTGTTAACATTATAGCAACTTACTGTTGTAGATTTTTTTTCTATATTTCTCTTTGAGAACCACAATGGTTCTCAAAATGTGGTCTCCAGGCTAATAGCATCAATATCTGCAAACTTTTTAGAAAAGCAAATTCTCAGGCCCCAACCCATACCTACTGAATAAGAAACTTTTTGGGTGAGAGCCAGCAATCTATATTTCAACATGCTTTCCAGATGATTCCAGAAGACATGTGCCAAAGTTTGAGAATCACTGACATAAGCTATAAACAAACACACAGAGACACATCTCCCTCTCCCCAAATGGGATCATGTTAAATATATTGTTTAAAATTTAAAATCCACACTTGGCACCAAGCTTGCATTTTGGAAATTACCTAAATACTACATAAATACTCTATTATATGCCTGAATATCTTCTGCATGGCTGAAGAATATCACAAAATGGTTCATATAACAAATGCAATTAAACACTAGAGTCAGCAAGACTAAAGCACTGATGGCTGAATAAACAAGTCATTTAGCAACGTGAAGACCTAATGAAATTCATTTAAATCTCTGAGTAGTTAGATAAGGTTTTTAGGTCTTTTTTAAAAAAATAAGAAACATCTGTATTAGCTTCTCTATCTTGTCCATGAATCTATTTTGGGGTTACTTAGAAACTTGCTTTTGCTTTCAAACATTCCAGCACCAGCAAACAGTTCCCTGACCCACCAATCTGCACACACCAAAACTGTCACCCAAACAACTCTAGCTTGTGTCGCTTCCACCCCACATTAGCAGACCACTACTGCACAAACTCCAGAAAAGTCATGCAAGCTCTGAAAGCTTGTATACAGACCAGGGATCTTGACTCAGATAAGGGAGTAAGGGTCAAAGCAAGGAGGAATCTGCAAGAATGGAAAAGGAAGAAAACTGGAGTAAGTAGCACCAATAACTGATGGAGTTTTGCCTAATTTTGCCAAATTTCTCAAGTTCTGGAATAAATACCTTTCAAAAAATTTTTGCCAGCCCCAGGGAAACCCCAGAGGAAAAAAGTCAAGCTTTTTATTCACTCCAGGTTATCTAAAAAGCTTAATTGGAAAAAAAAATTAATTCATGGCAAGAATATCGAGATATATCATTGTTACTTTATAAAACAGATAAGCTTTGTGACCTTGGGCACATTGTTGAACTTTCTGGGCCTCAGTTTCCTCTTCTATATGAGTGACATGACGGAGAAAATGAACTTAAGAGTCATCAAGTGATGGCAACATCCAGAAAATGCAAGTATAACAAGACTTTATAGCATCTGTAAAGGATTTATGGGATAGCAATATCGCCTCACAACAGCTAAGAAAAGAGTTCATTCCAACTGCATTCTTCTTTGTGAGAAACTTTACAAGTGGAGCTAGACATGGCATAGCAGACACAGGATGAAAGGCATCGTGGAGAAAGTTACCCTATAGGCTGAAGCCAGAATGCCCAGGCCAGAATGCCAGTTTCACTACTTACCAACTGGGACTTGGGCAAATCATTTAATTTCACTGAATCTCAGTTTCCTCATTTAGAAATTAGGATTAACAGAGTTTTATGAGGATTAAATGATTATGTAAAGGACATAACAATTTCATATCTATATGTTTTAGCTATTATCAATAATATTTGTAATATTGAATGTTCTTCCCAAGAGGTAGAGAGTAAGAGGTGGCTGTAGTCCAGAAACATCATTAAAATATAACATATGTGCCAGAAAACATAAAATATGTATCTAGATGACCTAGGGCCACCAAAAAGGCAACAATGGATTGAGTCAGTTAAGTGGGCATTCTAGTCTAAATCCTAGTAATACAGAGAGGAGGCAAGAGAATTAAAATGTTAAATCAAGCTAAAAAGACTGCAATATGCTGATCAGCTCTGCAGCCAGGCCAGGAGGACACCTGCAGAACAAAGGAAGATTTCTGCTGGATTGGAACAACCCATTTCCCACACCTGTCAAGAGGAAACAGAAAGAACAGAGTCTTTAAGTGGCTGCCCCTACACTAAAAATAAATAAATAAATAAATAATCATTCCCTATGCTAAAACTATAGAGACCTATGGAATAAAAACTGGGAACTGCCCACAGGCCTTTCACCCTATACATTCTTACCTTTTCACACTACAAACTCTTCCCCTTCCCCTTCCTCACTGTATGCCCATATCAAAGGAAATAGGTAAACAAAGTCTTTAAACTGTAACTCACAGGAACTAAAGAATGGTAGATATATAAACTAAATTCTCCTAACACTCAGGGTCCCTCTCAGTGCCTTCACTCTCAGTGTCTTTACTCTCTCACTGTTTTCATCTCTCTTAGGCTCTCCCACTCTCTGCCTCTGAGAGACCACACTCTGTGAAGTGTTGCCCCTTTCCTAACAAACTTTCCTTTTGACCATAACTTGGGCGTGTGTTAGAATTCTTTCTACACTCTCCACCACAGGACCCTCCTCTTCTCTCGGTGCAGGGCTTGGCTTCCCCCGCCACTAGGGGGAATTTGCTATCCTGCATCACTAGCAGAGACTACCTACCACAAAGCTTACTACAACAGTATCTTTCAGGGGACAACTTTCAATCCACAACTAGAGATCAAAGGCAAAGTAGCTCAGAGGAAAGATTAAAGGCTATAGGTCAGAATAGGATCTGTGTTCAAATCTCAGCACCTCTACTTCTGAGTTATGTAGCTTCCAACAAATTATTTAAACTGAGGTTAACAGCCCTCATCTCATAAAATGATATACTTTCACCTACCTACTAGATTGTTATAAACCTAGCACAGGAACAGCCAAACATAACAAGTGATCAATGTTAGTAATAATGGTTAACTCTTACAAGATAGGTAACACCTGAAATAAAAGCTCCATTTAAAGTATGATAACCACTTAAGGAAGACAAATAGCTGATCAGATCTTACAACCTTTTTCTAATGCTGATGAGGAAAGGAGTGTATGGAGATCACTAGGCAACAGGAGGGTGAAAACGGCTCACTTAGGAAGAGGTGGGTGACCCAAAGGATGGAGAAAAGTACTGACCGAACCCAGGCCAGATCACAGAATTTACAGCTTTGCTCAGAGGCTACATTCCTTGAAAACAAAACTGCACTGAAATATTTTTTGTCTTTGGGTTACAAAAATAGCTTTGTTTCTATGTCTTAAAGTTGTGTTTTATTTTGCTTTAATTGCAGGCTTTGTTCCTTTAATAAGTAACTATTTCACTTGTATTGATAATAGCAATTTACTAATATCGGAAACCATATGCTGGGACCAAAATTAATGAAGTCATCAAGTCCCATAATAAGTAACTAAGAAATGTAATACAGAATATACCTTTTCTCATGAATGTTTTCCCCATTCATAATTTAGCTGCCCTTCTTACCATGAGGTAATGTAATACGGTTAAGAGTTTCATTCATGAAAAGCCATTTCATTTGATTCCACAGTAAAATCTTATCTTTTATGGCTGTCTTGTACACAATTCAAGAGAGGAGGGCTCCCAACAACAACCTCCTGCAGCAATCCCTGGTAACGTGAGCACAGTATAAGGGCGAAACTAATGAAGACTGGCCTCAGGGAGACCTGCTTTAAAAGAATAACAGAAAGGTGAAAGAAAAAATAGAACTCTAATAATCAGACTCTTGGTCTGAAAATAAAACCATGTTTATTTTACATTTTATGTGAAAAAGATGAAGAGTTCCGGTTTTGACTAAGAGCAAATACTTCCTAGAATTAGTCAGAGGAAAAAAAATAAAAATTTTATACTTTTGTTCTTAAGACAGTAATTCGATCAGGTTTTCCAACCTCATTTTTTATCTTTAGACATTTTATTTTATTATGATGCCCTTTTTAACTTGATGACATAGATAATAAATGGTACCTCTCCGCTAGTTAGGGGAAAATAGGTGTCTGGGGGGGAAAAAAAAAACAGAACAAAAAAATACTCTGTTTTCTTGTGAATTAAGTAACTATTCTTCTATAAAGCAGATTTTTAAGGAAATGATCAATGAGCTTAATAACTTCATTAATTAGGTAAAACCTCACCAATGGTCTGCCTAAAATTCTGCTACAAGTTCTAAAAATGTCTTCGATGTTGTTTATATACTCATATGCCATATGTAAAAATACAGCGGGATGAACTGTAATAAATCCAAATGGGGAGAGGCTGTATGAAACTTTCCAACCTGGTCATTCCCCAGAAAGCAATATATTTAATCTACAATCATCAATTACCAACCCTAAGAGTGATATTTACACTGATCCAATGAGAAGTGAGTTAAAGGTAATACGTGCAACGTTGATGTCCTATCTGTAACAACTCTACAGTGGAAACTATTAATCACTATTTGAAATTTTTATACAAAATCTCGATTCTACCCTTTCTTAGTTCATATTAAATTTAGAAAATAAATAAATAACAGTTTGGACAGCTTCACACTGTCTAGTGTTACTGTTAAAAACAACAAACTCTTCAAATAGAAAACATTACTGCTGGAATTATTTTCACTATGTACTATTTCCTCACCCCTCCCTCACTCTAGTTCTCATCAAGTAATCTAATCACAAAAGCACAATAAAAAACTAGTGCTCATTTTTTTTTTAATTTATGCAGTTTAAATAAGCAAAATAAATGAAAAGTTTGGACCAAGTAAAATACATACTCTGTCGAAAGTCTCCAGGATTCTTGGAACAAAGCAAATAATGAAATAAATGAAAGCTAAAAAGGAGTAGAAATCAAAAACTTTAAAATCTAAGTTTATTGATCTTCGTGGGGGGAAAACTACTGTGCACATTTCCAAAGAGAACAACTTCAGCAAATTATGCGTCTAGGCACTGGTGAAATATAAGCCCCACCACCATCACCACCACCACCACACACAAACAGAGCAACAGTCTGAGTTTCCTTTATCTATTTTTACTTTAAACACAAAGCATTAAAAACACCTTTCTTCCAATGAGAAACTTTAACCAGTTCAACCTGCCAGCCTAGCCCCTGACTAAAAAACCCAACAGAGGCTTTATAACCACATGTATCTCAGTCAACTCCTGGAGCGCCTTTTCAGAACTTTTCCTTAGTCCAACTTTTATCTTATGACAATGCAATGTAACTATGGAAACATAAGATTTAGACTTATATTTTCTCTGCTTTTTATAACTCAATTCCATATAAATTGTGTCATTTAGGGTCAATTTTCTTTTTTAAAGGTTAGGAGTATGGGGGGTCCAGAACAAGCTACCCCAAGATATGTCTCAGTGGTATGCAGATTACTTTGGGCTTAAGGCAATTTTAGCTTTAGGCTCAAGAGAAACTTTGTGCAACCTCCCCCTTAACTACCTAGAAGAATGTGAATTAAAGGCCTTGCCCATAAGAGATTATCAAGATAACTTCTTTTGACCTATCTAAACAATACAGCAAACTACTAATTACTGAAAGTCCGCTCTTCTTACCATCCTGCAATGACCTTTTGAAACCCCCAAGGCACCTTACCTCATCCCTAGCTCAAGATGTCTTATATACTTTGATCCCCCTTTCTGTCTCTGAATCTCTCTTGTATTTGGGATCTCTGACTTACTCAGGTATGTGAAGTTTCCATACGCACGAGATTAAATTTGATTTTCTCTTGTCAATCTGTTTCCTGTTGATTTGATCATTCGGTCAGCCAAAAGAACCAGAGGAGGGAAAAGAGAATTATTCTCCTTCCACACAGGAGAAACAAGCATTTAAGTGGAAAAGAATAAAAAGAGGATATAAAATCCTGGGCAGATTTTCTTTGTAATTTATAAAGGCGGCCATATTTCGGTCACCACTTCCTAATAATCACAGGGTGCGGGCCTTCTTCAAATCCCTAAGTGACCCTGGTGGGGTCACAGCAGCAGCCCGTGCTTGTAGCACTCAGTCACCTGCAAGTGGTCACAGGAAAAACTGAAGTCTGCTGCTTACCAGAGACAAAGAAGACTGAACACAGGCCCATTCCTAATTTAAGAACTTTGAACTCAGCCTACACTACATGCTTCTGCAGCTGGAAAGTCAAATAAAATATTCTGGCAGGCAGCATTCTATTATTATAAACAGACTTCCCCAATAATGTCATCATAAAAAGACAACATGTAAAAATAATATTCTTGTGCTAACTGCGTGTCATAAATATGGCCACCATCCAATGTAGACTGTGACCCAATTTTTTTTAAAGCAATACAGAAATAGTATATCAGTCTCACAAGGATTAAAATCTCTTACCTTGCAATTAGGTAGATCTTGAATTGGTTTCTTAGCTGCAATACCTAAAGCAAGTTTCCTTTACACCTTGAATTTTAGGCTTCTAGTCAGTCTAAGGGCAACTTGACTTGCTGGCCCAAAATAATACTCAATAAATGAAATTTTATTTTTCACTAGTTTTGTTATTTTCATCATTTGCCTGGAGGAGAAAGAGGGTCATTAAAGGGCCAAACTGTTAACAGTGGTTCTCTCTCCATTTGGTGGGATTGCAAATATTTTTTTGTTTCTTGTCTGTGCTTTTCTATAGTTCTCAAAATTTCTACAATGAACATTTTAATGTCTTAGTAATCTTTTCTTTTAAATTGATCAGTCTCCTGAATTAATAATGTCACCATCAGATTCTGAAGAAACATTTATTCTCTTCAGGAAAAAAAAAAGGGTTCCTGCTTAACTTCCTTTTGTCCTTGGCAGATAAGTCCTGCTAAGAATAGTCAGTTTAAGGGCCAAAGTAGTAGGAAGCAGAAAAGTCCTGAGTCCCCAGGGGCTCAATGAGGAAAATTCAGTGCCACTGACCCCTGGCTCGGTTCCAACTCTGCTGGCAAGGAGAGGGTGCAGGGAGACCTGGGCATACAGTTCTACAGGAAGCTGGGTCCTCACTGCAGCCCTGAGAAAAACAATGCATTCTTCTGTCCTTACCAAGTGATCAGAATGCTCTGGAGTTGGGCTTGTGCAGAGTATTTTTTAAAAAGCACTCAAATGATTTTAACATATAACTGGTGTTGAGAATTACTACCCTAGCAGGTTCATGAACCTCTAGGCACCAAGCTGCCAAATAAGAGGGAATTTCAATTCTCTCAAAATTCAGAGCTCTCTCCCTAATCTGTACATATAGGGGAGGAGAAGAGGCAGAAGTCTGCTCTTGACAGTTTTATAAAATTGTACATTGTAAATAAAAATTCTTATCTGCTTAGATTTATACAAACATATAACGAAAACCTGGTTAATTTCAAAATTCAAAAGCCAGTTTATATTACACTGATTAGTATAAATGAGGATTTTAAAAGGATACATTACTCATATCCAACCTACTTCTTAAGATAAAATCAGGTGGCTTATTTCGTTTTAAAGAGATTGTAAAACCACAGTATCTCCTGCTCTTTAAACTTCATCTCTTCTACGGCCATGCCACCCTGAACAAGCCCGATCCTGTCTGATCCCATCTGATCTCAGAAGCTAAGTAGGGTCGGGCCTGGTTAGTACTTGGATGGGAGACCACCTAGGAAGACCAGGTGCTATAGGCGTAAAAAATAAAAATAAGGAATTGTAAGCTGACAAGGTCCTTGCAATCTGTGAGGTCAACTAAGGGATGACTTGCCTAAAAAAACAAACAAATAAACTTCATCTCCTTTCATCTTACACTGACTACACAGAGGATTTTTAATGAAAACAGAAATTTGCCACAGTAAGAATAACACAGACAACCACACACAACCAACACAAACAAATACAAATAACTAATAGTGACTTCATATCACTTACATAAAAGTCAATGTTAAATTGACACCATTAAACAGTTCATCAGTCATCAGGGGAGAGAGGGCTGGGCCATCTCATCTCTTCATCACCTGTCTAGAAAACAATCACTGTTTCCCCTTTACTCTCATACTCACAACACTTCTGACACCAGATCTGTGGCTTTTCCCCACCAAGCAATTCTGACACTAACTGCCCAGAGTCAGCATCAGACCCCACAGGTTAAGGGCTCAGTCTTACTGATGACCCCCCACCCCTACTTCAGACACCAGTTCTAAGTCCAGGTTATCACCTGTGCTTCTGAGCAATCAACTATAAAGCAGAGGTTCCCAAATCTCCTCCTCATGTGCAACCATTTGCTAAAACAGTTAACAGATTCAAGGAAACACATTTATCAGTTTATTATATAATAAAAGATATGCTAAAGGATACGGATGAACAGCCAGATGAAGAAGCACGTAGAACAAGGTCCAGAAGGGACCCTATGCAGAAGTTTCTGTCCTCATGGAGTTGGGGTGCACCACCCGCCCCAACACATGGATGTGTTTGTTCACCAGCGTGGAAGTTCTCTCAATCCTATACTTTTGGTTCTTTAATAGAAGTTTCATCATAGGCATGATTATCAGCTCCATTTCCAATCCCTTTCTCCTTTCAGTACAATGAGCAGGGCGGGGGTGGAGTTCCAAGTTTCAAATCATGGCTTAGTCTTTCTGGTGACCAGCCCCCATTCAGGAGCCCACCAGGAGTCCCGTCATTAGAACAAAAGATGTCCCTATCACCCAGGAAGTTCCAGTCAATTTAGGAGCTCTTTGTCAGAAACTACTCTCTCTCAGGAAATTACAAAGGTCTTAGGAGCTCTGTATCCAAACTGGAGTCCAAGACTAAATGTTAGAACAAAAGATTCTCCTAGCAGCCCTATTTACAGGGAATTTAGGAGCTCTGTCAGGAGCTAGAAGCTGAATATATATATAATCACATTGCCCTAAATTTTCTGTAAGGTAGTCAAGTGTCTCTCTCTTTCTCTCGCCCTTCAACATCCCACCACTCCCCCTCACCTTGAGCCTCACGTCTTTGAGAGGCTTAAACATGTGCACAGTTCCATGCTTCCTAATCACAGGCAATGTTGTAAGAAAAAAAGAGGTAGAGGGAGTTACAGGTACTACGTGCCAGGCTTAAGGCCAGGCATTTTATACACATTGTTTAATTTAATCACAGTAATCTTGTAATGTAGATACTGTTACCCTAGTTCATAGATGAGGCTCAGGGAAGTTAACGAACATCCTGAAAGTCAGCAATGCAATAATCTCAACAGTCTGTATTCACAAGTAAAACTAATGAGTACACATTTTTAAAAACATACCATTTTGACAAGCATAATGGGATTACTAATGAAACAGATTTATGTGTTATATTTAAATGTGTTTGCATTCCCTCAGAAAAAAAAATAGGCGGCGACAACTAGAAAGTTTGTAAGGGGAAAAGGAAAAAGGAATATGATTCGGGATTGGCCCCCAACAAACCAAAGTGTAGAACAGCAATTGCAAGTCTCTGGTAATTAATTCTAAGAGCTGTTATTGCTGGCTGGTTCTAAATCCAAGGTAAAGCACCCACTCAATATGGATTAAAGTCTGAGGCAGGAGTGACCTCTAATTGGTTTACTCCTTCATCCCTTGTAGATGTTTCTTCTTGACTGCTAAGCGTAGTTTGCAAGAGCTTATTCAATAGTCCTGAAGACACGGTTCCGTCTAATAGTGTTGTCTGGAAATGTGACAACAAGTCTCTTCATATAGCAAAGATGGGAAGAAAAGACAGCTTTTAAATGGAGAACTGTGGTGATTTATTCAGGTTTTTGATAAGTGAAATTACAGAATTCTAGACATGGACATCAGCACTTCAAGCATCGCTTCCATCGGACTATTAGTTGTACAATGTAAGAATGGACAAGAATCTATCCTGCTTTAAAACAGATTATGTTCCAGTTAGGAAACACAGTGCCTGACACACAGTAGGTGCTCAAGAAAGACCAGCTAAATACAATATGGAAGGAATGGTAAGGAAACAAGTATATGAAAATGGTAAAATAACACATAGTGTGATCAATGCAATAAGAAGGATATGAAATGCGCCTGGAATTTGGAAAGTGGAGACATTGCTCCCAGCAGAAGTCATGAAAGTCTTGAAAGATGAGGGCATTTGTCAGTCTACCCTTTTCACCTAATGAAACATAGGACATATTATATTATGGCAGCCTTGAAACATGCTCATGACTTGATCTAAAACAAACTTCATGCAAAAAATAACAATCATTAACTTTTAAATATTCTTTCTTTCCCTCTGGAAATCTGGCAACTAAATCTCACTGAAATGTGAAAAGTTAGTGTCTCAGTTTTCTGAGCTATAATGGATTCAATGTGGTTCTTTAAAAAAATCTCTTTCCTCCATCCTTCTGCTATATGTAGGTTTTTCTTGAATCATTATCTTGGAACCGAAAGTCTCTGGAATTTAACTCCTTTCGAGGTTACATCTCCTTTACTTAGCAAAGAAAAGGTAGAGTTTTTACATGTGGGATAAACTCAGTTAATTTTTATTTACTCATTCTGTAAAACTAGTTCAATTAAGTCCACCAATCTCATGAAATTTTATATAGTCTTGCATGTCAAAAACCCCACGATGATAAAGACAGAGTTGTTTAACTCTAATACATATGTAATTGCTATGCAAGAAAGCTGGCTTAAGTTCCTTCGAGACCTCCAATATTTGTTACAATAGAATAAAAATTCAAAGAGAAACAAACTCAAATTTGGGGAAAATTCTAAGGTGTTCTAGCATGCTTTCTCCATCCTCTCCCCCGGCTCCCCTCCCTGTGCATCTGCTACATATTAACGACACTAAAATAACAGAAGACATCTATAAACAAAGTTTCCTGCAAGGAAGACATAGACATTCTGGTGCATATCTTAGTAACAGATGTTTTCATACATCTGAAATCCAATATTCAGCAAAGCAGTGATGATATACTTCATTGTAACATAACAAAGAAATATGTTATAGTTCATTTGTTTTTATTTATAATAGCTCCTAAAAGCCATTCTAGCTCAAGATTATTCAACTCTCTTGCTGTCACAAAACACAGTCTTCTTCAGAGTCTGAGTCTAACCATTTGAAATGGAAATGAAGTCTCACAGAAGCTGTACTGGAATGCTACATACACTCACAAGATCAGAGAATACTAGTAATTTTCAAGTCCAATCTCATTTCACATATATGTAACTTGCCTAAGTCAGTATGACTAGTCAATGGCAGACAGGCAGAGAGAGCCTAGGTTTCACAAGTACACAATGACTTCTGCAGCCAGAGCTAGCTTTCCTGGTGAGGACACAGTAACTTCTATTAAACAAATAAGTCCTGACTAAAATACAGAGCTTGAGTTACTTCATGGTGGACAGGCAAAGAAAAAAATGGATGGTTCATGGACACTTTCCCTCCACTAAGCTTTTAAATATTTTGTTATAGTTCTGTGGTTGTTTCAAAGAGGGGTTTAAAAGTTTGGGTGAATTATCTGGTGGGTTGGTAAGATATCTGTATTCATGGTGAGAACTGCTCTTCATAAAGTAATTGCCATATTTATTAGTCACTTCTGTAGTAGGCATTTTCCTAGACTACGTAACTGCTGTTTGGTTTGGCTGTGGCAGTAGCAGCAGTGATAGTGGTGGTAATAATTAGTAGGGATAATAACAAATGTCAACATCACTGAACTTACTGTGCCCGACACTGTTCTACGAACTCTACAAACATTAACTCCTTTAATTTTTCAACATAAAGGTATTATCCTCATTTATAAATGGGGAAATTGAAGAAAAGAGAAGGTTATGCAATTGATAAGTGATGAGCCACTGAGTCCTCTGGTATTCTGCTTAAACCAATTGGATATAACACTAGAATGGAAAACACAGACAAAATATATTGTAGGATTTTTTTTAAATAAAAAGTTCAATTAAAAAAAGTTCAATAAAAGTCCAGCTACTATCACCATCTAGAGAAGTGCTTTTTAACTTGAATATGTATACAGTTTACTTGGGAATATTATAAATACGGATTTTGATTCATTAAATCTGGGGTAGGGACTGAGATTCTGAATTTCTAACCAGCTGTCAGGGTATGCTGATGCTGGTGGTCCACAAACCACACAGTAACAAAGAATTATTTGTAACAGAGAAAGCAGTACTGTTTAATTGATTTTACATATGGGAGGAAAATATTGTTAGTAAATCTACAAATTCAACCTAAATTCATCATATATAGTGCATACTTTGTCCTTCCAATCATTGTTTCTCTTCTTTCAAAATGCACCATAGAGTTCACCGAGAACTCCCATTTTCCCTTACCAGGCACAGCTAATGGAGTTTCAGCAGCAGATCTCACAGGAGGGGCATATGTACAATACAGCTGAAGGCGGGATTTAGAGTAATGGCTGCATAATTATTTGATGTAGAACAGGATTATTTGCATTCCAAGTCCTACAAGTTTTTTTCCTCCTGTAACAAGAGTTCCTGTAGTTAGCAGTTTTTATGACAATTTTTTTAATTGATTAGAATTAACATACGTGATTCTAAATCATCAAAGAAGCTTTAATTGGTCTTTGATCGAATCCATTTTGCCACCCAAATATATATTACTCTCTTAAAACCCATTAAGAAGTTGGTTTGCTCTCACCCGGATTTCAAATAGGCTGGTTCCATGAACTCTGTTCTAATTATATTAAAGAAAGAGAAATCAAGGACGTTAAAATCTCAAATCAAAGCTTTTGACCGTTTAGGGGAAACTCTAATCACATAAATGCATCTTAGTTGTTGTTATAGGCTTAATTGCATCCCCACACCCCAAATTCATATGTTGAAGTCCTAATCCTCAGTATCTCAGAATATTAGATTTAGAGATGGGAATCTTTAAAGAATTAAGTTAAAATGAAGTTACTAGGGGTGGAACCTAATCCAGTGTGACTGGTGTCCTCATAAGAAAGTAGGTAAAGGAACATATCATCACAGAAGGATGACCATGTGAGGACACAAGGAGAAGACAGCCATCTACAAGCCAAAGAGAGAGGCCTCGGAAGAAACCAACCCTATCCACACCTTAATTTCAGACTTCTAACCTCCAGGACTGTAGGAAAATAAAGTTCCATTATTTAAGCCACCCAGTCTATGGTACTTTATTAAAGCAGACATAGCAAACTAATACATTTGCTCTTTGCTTTATCAATTCAGAGTAAAATACAGCAGAAACTCACCATATATATGATTCAGAAAAAGGTAGCTTGTACATACTATTCCTTACAAACGTTATTATTTGAAATATTGGCACATGGAAAGCCCTTGGTGAGAATTAGAAGGTCTTGCCATAGATACTAAGTTACTTGTCTCTTTATTCTCAATGATGCAAGGTATTTTATATCAATATACATAGTTCTGTTCACTGATATTTAGACTATGCCACCGGCATAACATTTAGGTTTAAATTTTGGTGCTTTCATTTAATTGGCTATTCAGTGACCAAGTTTGAGCCCCACCCTATCCCTAAAATGGATATCTACCTTCATAAAGCTGTGGTAAGGATTAAATGAGATAATATATTTCAGATCAGACACTGGCTGAGCAGCTCTTCCAACACATACTGGATATCTGTTAACCTTTGTTTTTAGATTTATCAAAAATAATCAAGCCCTCCTCTCTTATGTACTTTGACAAATGGACAGTAAGTTGAAAAACCTGATTAAAGCAGGGAATCATAAAAACTAATGCTTGTACTTTTAAACACTCTCATGTTATTTTGTATTATACAAAAATTCATTCATTCACCATTTTTAGATGTGAAGCAAAGGCTATTTTGTTGAGAATGGTCTGCTGAATTGGAGTTCTGGGCATCTTTTTTATGTAAACTACACCACAGTGCATTACCAATTTTCAGTTTCTTTTTTCTTTTTTTTTAAAAGGGAATCAAGAACTCAAAGACCTTTGACAATCTGAGTACAGGAGCCTTCTATATTTTTATATTCCCCCTTTCTTCCTGTACTTAATTCAACTGCAATGTTTTTTAGTGCAGTAGTTCTCAAATGTTAGCATGCTTCAGAATCACCTGGAAGGTTTAGTAAAACACAGATTTCTGGCCCTTACCCCAGAGTTGCTGATCCAGCAGGTCTGGAGTGGGGCCCAAGAATCTGAATTTTTAGGAAGTTCCAAGAAGATGCTGCTGTTACAGATGTGGGAACCATACTTTGAAAACTTACCTTCCTTGATCCTATCTTTCAGAGAAAGTGCATCCTTCTGCATTCATATTTCATCAATTTACATAATATTTAGTTAAATTTCATATCTTAATTACTAATACTGCTGATATTTGGTAGCATACAACTCCACTGGGAGGGGTGGTAGTGCTTGAAGATCCAAATAGGAGACTGAGGGACTTTTGACCCTCAGAAAGAAAGAACACCTACCCTCAACACATAGAATCATGAGCTAGAAATAAATGCTTTTCTATTCATCGCATAATTATTAAAGACTTTTCTCACTACTAGCATCACAGGCTATAATTATATTACTATACAAGGTTATCAATTCAGCTTTAAAAATTTGCAAGTATAAAAATACCCTGTTGAGAATTCACAGGTCAGCCTTTCTGCCTTTACCACTGTAGTCTTCTGAGAAATCACATGGCAATTTGTGATTCAAGACTTTTGTGATTTTAACTTTCTTTTAAAACTTCACTCTGTTTTCTAGGAGGAGTTTCAACTGATTCATATACACTGGAGTCCTACAGATGCAGACCCAGGACAGTGAAACTTATGCCTTTCTGGATTCAGTATGTCCCAAATCTATTTTCATTCAATTAAACAACAGACATATATGCTAGAAGATAAATTACCACCACTGCCGCCCCCCCCCACATACATCTTCTGGATATCCAGCTGCACTGACAAACCAAGAAGAGAGTAACTAATTGTGACAGCTTTTCAAGACTTCACAAAAGAGATTCATCTCCATTTGCACACACATAAATCAGAGGCCAAGGACGAAGAAGCCGCCACCTGTGGTCTTACTCCTCGCAAACCACAAAGGCACTGGAAGGGAGCAGAACTTCAAGGTCATAAAAAATATAAGAAATTCTAGCTCATTTTCACTTCTAAAAATCTAAAGAAAACCTAACTTACTTATAAGTTAGGTTTTACCTGATTTTTGCATCTGACTTGTTTTATGCTTATTTCTCTTCTCAATCAAAAGAAATTAAATATAAGGGCCAGGAAAAAAAAAGGAAACTATCATTATTAGCAAATAATGTGACTGTCTATATAGAAAATACAAAACAATCTGCAAAGAGTTATTAGAATTAAGGAGAATTTAGCTTGGTTACTACCTATAAAAATCAGCATATACTACAGTCAACAGCATTATTTTAAGCTACAATAGAAAGCTCAGAAATGCAATTTAAAATGACCACTTGCGGTACATTCATACAAATGAATACGGCAACAAGAATGACAATCTACAACTACAAGTGGATGATAACAAAAAATAACACTGGGCAAAAGAAGCCAGATACAGAACACATACTCTATGATTCATTTACATAAAGTACAAAAACAGGCCAAATTGACCCACGCTTTTGGAAGTCTGGACAGTGGAGGCCCTTGGGGCAATGGCAGTAATAGGTAAGGAAGAGGAGTGGTGCTTCTAGGAAACTGCTAATATTCTAGTGTTCAACCTGGGTACCGGTGTTTAGTTTTAAAATCAGCAAGCTGTACATTTATATATACAGAAAAACGTGTGTATCACATTATATATGTCAAAAGTTTTTTAAAAGATACCACTTACAATAGCAAAAAAAAAAAAAAAAAATTAAGTACCTAAGCCTAGGTACAAATCTAACAAAAGATGCATTTTTAAATATACCATATTATCAGGTTAGAAAATTCAATACTGTAAAGATGTCAGTTGAGCTATAAGTCCAGTACAATCAAAAAATAGTTTCTTAATAGAAATCTATAGGACAAAGCTACCCCTAAAGCAGAACAAATTCGCCCCGCAGTTATCAGTAAAGCAGAAGTATAACTCAGGGATAGACAAGCAGAACACTAGAACAGGATCCAGACCTGAGAAAATGATCCTCAGTTATCTAGAAACTTTATATGAGAGAACTAGTATCATAGATAAGTGATGAAAGGCTGGACTATTCAACAAACAGAGCTGGGGCAATAGGTTATCAATATGGAGAGAAAATGAATCCTTACGTCATACTATATTTTAAAAAATCAATTTCAAGGATATAATGTGAAATGAAAAACTTTAAAATCTGTAGAAGAAAATTCGATAAAGTACATTTATGACCTTAGGGTAGTAAAGGACTTCTTAAAACAGACATATAAGACATTAACCTTAAATAAAGGTAAAAGGTATATTTGAGTATTTTTAAAACTAGAACTTCAGGTGATCAATAGAAATTAAAATCCAGTAAAAAGAGAAACCACAATCTGGGAAAAGATGTTTGCATATGACTAAAAAGTAATATGCACAGTGCAAATGATTCCCACTAATCAATTAGAAAAAAGCAAAAAATGAGCAAAATAGGCAAAAAAAAAAAAAAAAAGAGCAGGCACTTTACAAAAGAAAGCAAATTAATAGCCAATAAATATATGAAAAAATGTTCAATCTTATTAGCTATGAGGAAAATGCGAATTAAAACCATAATGAGATAGCATTTCACATATTCCAAATTGATAAAAACTTTAAAGTCAGCAGTACTGTTCATAAAAGCCCAAACCTGGAAACTACTCAAATGTCCATTAACAACAAAATAATAAACTGTAGTATATTCATACAGTGGAATACCACAAAACAGCAAAAGTGAATAAAGTACAGCTATATCCATCAACATAGATGAATGAATCTCAAAAACAAAACTGATTGTTGATGTGGCTGCACAATTATATATATTTACCAAAGCTCATCAAACTTCACTTAAATGGATATACATTATATGTAAATTATACCCCAATAAAGCTATCCCCCCAAAAGTTGAACAAGTCAAATGGCATGGGGGGGAGGGGCGGGTAGAGCCAAATGTTGTTCCATTTACAAAAAGACCAAAAATAAGCAAACATAAAATTAAATGCAGTTAAATTACAAAGAAAATTAAAGGAAAGAAATATACAAAACTCAGAATAGTAATTTCCTTTTGGGGACCATGTAAAGCAATGGAATTTGGAAAGTCATACCAGGGGCTTCAAAAGTACAAACTGGGTAGTGGTGTAGGTACTTACATTTTTTCTTAACTGCTGAAACCAAACATATAAATGATATACTCCTTTATTACACTTTATTACTGAGATGTTCCAAAATTTTTTAACATACAAGAAATTTAAATAGTTCTACTTTAGAGAGACCAATGGAAAAAACAAGTTTATTTTAGCAAAATTTGATAATAAATAATAATTAAGGCTAGCTACTTTATTTTGCTCTCAGGTTTCTCCTTAACTTCAAAATTTCAAAACTTTGACTGTTAAACATTCTAAATTTGGTTATATTTTCAGAAAACAGACCCTTAAGTATTAAGAGCTAAAGGCCTATGATCTATGATGTGAGCAACCTACTCTCAAAGAGTCCAAAAATAATTTTACATATACACATATATTCATAAAGAGATAATGATATAGCAAATGCAGCAAAGGTTTAAAATGTGGGTGTTTGCTATTCTTACAAGCTAACATTTTTCCATAGTTAAAAAATAATAATAAAACCATTGTCCAGCATAGGAAACATCATTTAATATTGAGAACACACTTTCTATGCATATATCCTATTCTATCCAATTTTGATGGTAATGAATCACATAACTGAGTTACCTGCTCCCTCCCACTGGTCTCAGACCAGAGGTTCTGGAATGACCAGAGTAAGCATCAGGGCAGGCTTGACTTCATTAGCAAAGTACCCCAGGCTAAAATTGTCATTGAGTGGCAAAGTAGTTTCATATAGAACCAAAGGTGGTGACACTTTGGAAGAAGACACTGTAGATTTACAAATTTCTGTTTAAAAAAGAGTATACTTTTCCTTAGGGAATAAAAAATACAAATAGCCAAATGTCTCCCAACTTCCAAAAACAATGACAGAAAACAATTCACTCTCTCAGTATGGTAGATTTTCAAAAGTAAAATAAGTTATACTGCATGAACACTTAAGAAAATGTTTTTGTTCCAAAACCTGACATATTCTACCACGAGTCATCTACTGTATTGCAGGGCTGTGCAACAGCAGGAGAATATAAGCTCGTTGAAAGCGAAATCCACTCTGATACTTTTCAACCAAACAGCCTCTTGCTTTAACATTATTTTCAATATGAACACACGAGTCAAATGTACAATATACATCATGACCTCAGGAAAAACAAGGCCAGATGAGATGGAGTATGTGCCATCTCAAAGGAGATGCTGAAACTCACCCACCACTATACATCACAGCTCATTAGAAATTTACATTAACCTCCTCTGGGTCAAAAAAGGCACTTTGCATAAAAAAGAATTTATCGTGCCCTGGTTTGCCATAAGTATCAATCTTTTAAGGAAAAGTCACCAGAGTGTACCATAGCTCATTGATAAGTTAATTACTAGTGAGGCAAAGTATGTGACCAATGGCTTTGAGGAAGGCTCTGCTTAAAATTTATTATAGTAACCACAAAGGACTTCCTGCTATGAATTAAATCCTCCCACAACATTTTAATTCTGGCTACTGGGCAATTAGGGAAAATAACAGGCAGCTGCTGATATATTTCATCACTTTAGTATAAACAACTGAGACAGTCTGGAGACCTTGGCTATATACGGGGTCTCTAAATGTATTTTGTTGTTAGTGCTGGTCTCCTAAGGAGGGAAAAGCAGATGGGGGGCAGGGGTGAGGGCGGGGAACATGCTTCTAAACACCATAAAATATATCTGACATCAGTGTTCTTAATTTTCTAGAGCTGTGAAAATCTTTGAAATTCTGATCAAAGATAGGAACTCTCGCCTTTGGAAATTGCATATACATCCACAAATACATCATTTTACACTTAATTTCAGGAGTTCACTGACCACAATTTAAAATGTCCTGCACTATTCAGACTGCTGTAATACTGCATACAAGGTTTAAAAAAAAAAAGTGCCAACTCAAGCTTTTATGCCCAAAGAATGACAAACTAACAGGTAAGCCCCAAACTAAACACAGTTAAGAGATGACAAATATACCAATGGACTTGAAAAGTAGTAATTATAACAGTTTTTATATTAATAAAATTCACCGATTAACTAACATGACACACTCCTACAAAATGCAGCCACAAACTTATTTTAGCTAGCTCCCTTCTTCTTAAACA
This sequence comes from Pteropus medius, assembly GCF_902729225.1. Classification (NCBI taxonomy): domain Eukaryota; kingdom Metazoa; phylum Chordata; class Mammalia; order Chiroptera; family Pteropodidae; genus Pteropus; species Pteropus medius. The sequence goes on along the minus strand of NW_024342644.1, from coordinate 4,646,492 downwards.
AAGACTTGCACTAAGACAATTATTAATTACAACCAATCCACTGGGCACTCACAATGCAAGAGTCTGTTGAAGACAAACACTATTGACCCAAATAGTTTTCAGAGGATATAGTCTGTAGCATACTGCTCTAATTGTTTAACTTAATCCCTGTTCTTTGTAAATCCTTGTTCAAATGTAAATTACATCTGGCAGAGTCTCAGAGTGTGGGATATCTGATCTTTTCTGTTGATCAGTGTAAATACAAAACTACAAATCTCTACTTACTAACAAATAAGGAAAAGAAGAGCTGAGAACAATCTGATTCAATTCTTACAAACCAGGAGAGATTTGAACAAATCTAAATGCAAACTTTATTTTTAATTCGAGAAATAGAAGATTAAAAATCTAATTACTCCAATACACGTGATTTATAAAATGGTTTCTTAATGGATTATAAAATAAAGCACTGTAATTATGGATTTCATTGGAAAATTTACCTTCTTAACTCTTTAGGACCAACACATCATAGAACGTATGTACACAAATACACATTCCTTTTTATACCCTATTTTCTGGATGAATGCCCCATGGAATTTTAACAAAAGCATTAGTTATTCAATAGCTGAGCATCAAACAAAATAAAACTCTCTCAATCTTAAGAATTTATCTTTATTTGTCTAATAATCTTCAAAAACACTTAATCATACCTAAACAAATCCAAACAAAACATTAAAAAAAATTCTTAAAGATTAGAAATAGCCTTTAACCACCCACCTAGAAAAATCTCTAATTACTAAGGGACTTTGAATTTTTTCTAAATTTTACATTTCTTAAAAGAATTGTTTAAAAGAATACAATACTGTTGACTGTGACTAAATATGTGGGCCATCACAAACCACTGCTACGGAGCTGCACTCTGCCAACCATCCACTTATCTGCTCTGTCGCAATTCACCCTATGCCTCATTTTTTTATAACACCTTTACTGAGACATAATCCATAAATTATGCAATCCACCCATTTAAAGTCTACTATTCAATGATTTTTAGTATATTGACAGAGTTGTATAGTCATCACCACAATTAATTGTAGAACATTCTCAACACCCAAAAAGAGAACCCATACCCATTTGCAGTTACTCCCCATTTTCCCTCGGGTCCCCCAGGCCTAAAGCAACCATCAATCTAATTTCTATCTCTATGAATTTGCTTGTTCTGGACATTTCATATAAATGGAATCATACAATATGTGGTCCCTAATGGCTAGCTTCTTTCACTTGGCATAGTGTTTAAAAGTTCATCGATGTTGTGATGATATACATCAGTACTTCATTCCTTTTTATTGCTGAATAATATTCTATTGTATAGATATACCATGTTTTCTTTAGCTAGTCATCAGTTGATGGTCATTTGAGGCCTCATTTCATCAAATCTTTTTTTCTTAAAAGAAAATTGTTTAGCTTTCCAAAATATTTTTATGTACAACTTTTCTAGAAGCAATGAGGCAGTTGATATTTAAAATTTAAGTATTCATATCCTTTTCCCTAGGTTTCCACTTCAAATAATTTATAGTAAGAAAAAAATTACTGTGACGGCAAAGATAAGTGTAGAATAATACTCCCTGGAACACTGTTTATAGTGAAAAATTATCTATCTATAACCATCAATAAGTCCTTTAATAGGGGAATTGAGTAACTTATCATTCGTCCATTTAATAAAATGCAGTTAAAAAGAAATTTAGTTAAAAAAAAAAAAACAAGGCAACCACACACGTATCCACATGGAAAGGAAGGCATTATTCTATGAAGTTAAAAAGTAGGTTACAGAACAGTTCATATAGATGATCTTATTTATGGACAATTATATGCACATACACAGACACATGGGTGCCTGAATACATACCCATATTCTCTTTCTTAGAGGATACACTCCAAACTTTTAAAAATGACTGCCCTTAGGGAGTAAAAGGGAGATTTCCTGTTTATCATTTATTCTCTCAACCACCAGCAGGAAAAGCCAACAAAATTTTAAAGCCCTCATCTGATAGGTATGACTTAACTGAAATGGCAAAAAGCCCTTAGAAACTAAACAATTAACCAGATCAACATTTTGAACTGGTAATAAATTCTTATGGTTCAAGAACTAGTTCATCTTCCTCTGCTACCTTTTTGGTGGGAGGTCCTAAAGTCTTAAGAAATACTCTCATTCCTTAGACTTAGGATAGTTGCTCAATAAATGCAGCTTACTAAAATGCTATCAGTATTACATTTGAAGTATAATATGGAGCATAATGTAAAATATAGTATTAGGCTTTTTCAAAAAATCTTTTCTTGGCTATCATACTAATTACTTGATTTTGTATTATTTTCAATATTATATCTTCCTTTATATTATATTTAAGACATTTTCACAATAGGTAGAATTATATTAATTCTATCACCAAAGCTCAACTGGCTATTATACATATTTTTGCAAGGACTTTTATATTACTCTTTAAATTCAGAATCACTGAATGCAAGAGTTAGAAGACTTACATGTGATTTGGTGCCACCTTCTTAATTTACAAACTAAGGCTGGTTTCCACAAATGTTAAGTTACTTGCCAGGGTCCTTCAATTAGCAGCCATGCTAGGATTAGACCGAAGAACGTGGGTTTCCAACTGTTTTTACTTAAACATTAACAACAACAACAACACATATATTCTACCAATCCATTTAACAGCCACTCTGCTTTCCTTCGTTTTCAAACTACTCAGCTGTATAAGTGATAGGGTAAAGTTTCGTGTGGATTCCTCCCACCACCACCACACACACCAACCTGGATATTTGGCTAAACGAATGACATATACAGTAAGTAAAATCTTCCCTATAATTTCCACAAGTATACTTTAACAAGCACTTTTCTTCAGCACACACAACACTGTGCATTCACTACACTATTTGTAATACAAGAATACAAGAAGTAGCTATTCCTGGGTCAAAATTTGTCTTACTTCCATACACCAGGGAACTAATCTCAATGATTTGGCCATTTGGATATGATAACAGCTGAAAACAAAGTCATAGTTTATTAAATCAAAGAAGCTGTGTGAATAGTGTATAAACTGGCAATTTCCTTATTTATTGCAACTCCTTGCAAAGTCTCAGGATAAGGTTACAGAACTCAATACAGTTTGTTTCCATGTATTAGCCTATACAGTCAATTTATGCCAACTTGGTGTTCAAATATCTATATTATTATTTAAATACATGCAAAGGTATTCATCACATCAACCACTGTCTTTTCTATTCAAAGATGATGCCACTGATAGTGACTACTATCACTACCTTGTGTACAGGTTTGCCTGAAGAGATGTCCATATTTTCCAAATCATAAATACAATTTTAAACAAGTAAACATTACTTTAAATCTTACAGTCTAGCAATTTGAGGGTGGATGGCAACAAAGCAAGTTGATAGGTTCAGCGCCGGAAACCATTCTAAGCACTCTTCAAGTGTTAACTCATGTAACCCTTACCTCCACCTAAAGTAGGTACTACCATCCTATCCTCACTGACAAATGAGGAAACTGAGGCATGGAGAGTACAGGTAACTTGACCAGGATCACATGGGAGTATGTGAAAAAGCTGGGATTTGAACTCGATCTGGCTTGGAGTCTGTTATGCCTTTTTGACTACTGCTCTGATGAGTTCATTATGAAGAAAAATCCATTGTGGGTACACCCTCTCAAAGACTGTCATCCACGCAGCTATGAGTGCCACCTCATTCTGGTCCTCTCTTTCCAAATTAATTAGTAAAGTCTTATCCATCATTTACTTCTTGTGAGTACTATAAGATCAGCCAAGATGGAAATACAAAATCTAAAAGAGGATCTCAATATGCAATACATTTACAATCTAAGTATGGAGGTAAGTTATGTCTAAATGAAATAATTAGTGAACGTAATGTTAGGGTTATCACAATATTTAAAGCCATTATGTGTATGGAGTTATCTAACAGCCAGACAGAATTTTTTTCCTTACTATTCACACTGTCGTGAAGCTTACCATCACAGGGGCTTCACACACTTTTCAAAAAGCTTTAAAAGAAAATTATGAGGTCTTGGGCCAGTCTTCCTCTAGGAAACATCAGAGAACATTTTCAATAGCGAAATGTCTCTAAAAGCTGTCACCAAACCCCGCTACTGAAGCAGCCTTCTGGTCCAATAACCTGACACAGAAATAGAAAGCTCTTCATATAAAGACAACTGCCTTTACCAGCCGTTAAGATTTCATCTAGTTACAATTAAACCCTGTGCACAATGAGGGATTTAACCAAAAAATAATCACCAACCATTCTAATCAATTGTAATTTGTCTTCTGTGACATGAATTTCATCTTCTATCTCCAGATGATCAACCTAAATTTCTCAAAAGATACTGAAGTGCCTTGCAAAAACTCTTCCCTGAAAAAATTTATCTCTGGACCTCCATTCCTCTTAAGCAGAAATGTTTTTTGCAACTGCTCTTTAAGAATAACTATATTTGCATAGGGTGTTCTGTACAGTACACATTAACTCTGTATCCGGTGAAAACTAGATCAGCATACTTCTTAATATCTGAAATTGTTAAGTAAAATGTCTATAAATATCCCAATACATAGTTTGTTACTTATAACATTGGTTCTCAAGCTATAAATAGTAAAGACTATTCTCTATAAATGTAGTGCAGCTGTTATGTGAATTTTGAGAGGCAAAGTCTACCAACAATTGGGTATTTGAACAGCAATATATTTTTTTCCATCAACTATACTTATATTAGATTAGGAAATTTTGTTCAATTCCATCATCTTCATCTTAAATGTAAAATGTGATATCTTCAATTAATTCCTGGTATATGACTTCTTCTTGTACTTTAATTTCATTTTCTCCATCTAATCCACTGTCATGGGTTTAGTCATAAAAACACTAAAGTAGTTTTCATCCACTATTTTTTTGAATGTGTAAAAATCCAACTATAAAATTATTTGGACAATGCTAACATTCTTCTGACATTTATTGCTAAATAAACAATTATTATCTTTGTAAGCTATATACAAGTCATTGTTTAAGGAGCTACATACATCTGATCATTCATCCAATGCCTACTGCAGGATTTGTGGTAGGTATACAATGACAACCAAAACTGGCACGATGCCTGAAGCTTCGTGAGAGCTTCTAAAGACATTCTCATTTATGTTTAGAGAGCCTGCATGGAAAACTCAACCATACCCATACAAAACCATGTATTTTATGTATATTTGCAAGTGACTCTTTATTAGTTGAGCTACATCATATTTGGGAGCAGCAAAGTAAAAAGAATTTTATAAAATATTCAGTTGCCACTAAAAATAAAATTCTCAGAATACCAGATGTTTCTCTGTATGAACACACGCGAGTTAAGAGTCAGAAAACAAAAGAGGGAAAAATATATTATTGTAGAAAAATAAAATGGCTAGAAACAAGCAGTCACTGTAAATAACCCTAAAACAAGATGATCTCAACACCTTCTGCATCAGTAGCTTTCTCTTCAACAGGTAGATATCTATCCCACCTTAAGTAGAGAAGACTCCTCTTCAGGCAGGATAGATCATTTTCAATTATATTTATATTAAATCTCCACATTAACCCAGCAATAAACATGAAAATCAGAGACATCTGACGGTAGGTTACCTCATGCAATTAAAAACATGTTGTTACCACTAGTCAACATGCTCTCCCCAAGAGGATATGGGTGCAGTATGGGAAGAGTTGCATTATGCATTCATTTTGAATGGCATTTGTGATTACCTAACCAGGATTAAAAGTTGCCAACATGGTAACTTTCATAAGAAAAGAACAATCATAAGAAAAGAACATGAATCAATGGGAAATTAAAAATAAAAATTTTTCCAAGAGTGGGGAGCCATGAAAAATAATTTTAGATTTTGCTTTGACTGAGAACATTAATGGATCAACTTCTGGGTACCAATGTTTGATGACTAAATTTAATAAACAAATAATAACTGAAAATAACAGGGTTAAACTTCAAAACTAAGAAGTCTTTGTTAAGCAAAACTCTCCCCACAAATAACCTTTTTCCTTCTATACTCTAAATATGCATTTACGATGTGATCACGCTAGCCAACAAATCGGTAACTATTTTAGAGTAATAACCTTCAGGACTACTACATGAGAGGTTAGTCTTATATCAATTATGGTTGGGGGGAGGTTACAAGAATATCACCTGTCTGAGAGATGTGAGGCTTTTAAATTGATCCAAAGGGCCCACAGTTTTAAATGTTTGAGAAATACTTTTTATGTCATTCCTCAGGAGAGGAACATTATTTTTCAGAAGAATAAGTAAAGAATTCCCAGGAGAATACGGGTAAGTAAAGAATTATGATGGAATTGTGGTGTCTATCATAGAATAGTGTATAAGAAACAGCAAAGCAAAAGCAAACGGAGCTGGGAAGAAACCCCTACTGGGTTCACCACTAAGGAGAGAATTCAGAGTACTATGTACCACAAATCCCTTCAATGTGCTGGTCAGTGCCCACCCTTGCACTTCGAGGCTTCAAAGTGAAAGAAACTAAATTCTTTCAAGAAGCTTACCATGTAACTCAGTTTTTAAAAATTATAAAAAACAAAATGGTCAAGATCACGGTCAAAACTGTTCAAATAACATTAAAGGGGGCCGAAGTTAAGACAAGTATCAATTAGTTCTGGCTTATTAATGACAATGCGGTGAGCAGAATCAAGCTAACATTATCAGCCAGCACCAAAGTGTCTTACATGTATGTATGAGTCAATTATTTAAATTGCAGGTCTGTCTGGCCTCTCTCCTACTGCACAATAAAGTTAAATTTCACAAAGACAATCATTTATTCCAAACATTACAATTAAAAACTCACTGGGTCTAGACATCAAGAAGTTTTTGCTTCCCTTTCAACATTGTGACCAACAGAAATGGAGTAGAGAAGGAGAAAGAGTGGCATGTGAAGTAACATAAAGTAACAATAGGAAAAATATATAATACCAATGACTGCAAAAGGGCCCAAGAGAACTATTTGGGTGATGGAAATGTTTTATATCATAACGGTGGCAGTTACAAGGGTGAAAGCAACCATAAAAACTCAAGAAGGTATACACTTAAAATACGTGCAGTTTGTTGTAGGTAAATTATACTTCAATAAAGTTGATTTTAAAGAACATTATCCAGGAACCAATTGTTCAGTTTAGAGTAAATCAGCTCTGTTAACTCTATTTCTTCTCCTTTAGTTGTTCATATTGTAGCCACCTAATTCTCACAAAACACATTTGAAGAATGGTAGACAAAATGAAAATGATATTCAAATAAGTCAGTTTTTCTACTTTTTACAAGCTCAGATCATTCACTGGCCTAAAAAGATATATTTTTTAAAATCTTATCTTTAGTTCTCAAAAGTTGACATCGGGAAACTGTGCCGTATTCTCTATTGCCTCAAATGTAGAAAAAGCAAAGAAAATAAAAAGTACTAAGCCTAATCACTGGATGAAGAAAAAGTAAATCATATTCATAAAAACAGTAAAAAATTTCAGGATTATATTGAAGAGGATAAGTGGAATGTTGTCAAATAAAACAGATGCTGCTTTCTTGAAGAGAAACCCAGAAGTTTAAGGGTTTTTTGGCAATAACATATAAAATTGGACAAAAAGGATACTAGTCTGGCAAACTTTTCATGGGCTTCGGTTATCACCATCTGTGGAGCTTCAAAGCTGGAATAATTTTGTCCTAGATAAAGCCATAAAACCATACAAACCATCCAAAACTTGACTATCTGAGAATAATATTAAAATCATAGATGAGGAAGAATAAGGCCTTTGTTCTATTTGATTCAAACCTCCTAAAGACTATTTTATTAAGCAATAGTTCAACAATTAGTGAGAGAAACTCAGAGTTCAGACATAGAAACTGGTTCTCTGGTCCTTACAAAATTTCACATAGCTTTTACTGAGTCAAACGTTCCATTCTCTTTTTAGAAGCAGGAAGAGAAAAAAAATATTACAAGTGACTCAAAACAAAGTAATTTGCTTCATTAGTGAGATGTTTTCAGAGCACAGCCACTGAAGACATTGATATTAAAACTTATTACTTATCCAGTAGCTTTATTATCAGAGTTGATATCGACTTTGTTGTTCTATTTGAGATTATCTTTGTGGTGAATAAATTAGCTTTAGTCATAATTTTAGATTAAGGAATAACCACACTCATCAAATTAAAAAGAAGTACAATATTGGGGTTAAAAACTTTCAAATAGGTAAGTGGTAGGATAAAGGTAAGGTTAAAATGAAAATTATCAATGTCGACTCATAAAAAGTGTGTATATATTTAATTCTATCTCTAAAGTGGCCTAACATGGCAACATTAGTGCTCATGAGAGATGACTTGGTACATCCATTAGAATTTGTCCCTAATGTTCTTTTCTACAAAATGGAGTTATATCCTAAAACAGTTAAGTATTCATTATTCTGGAGTGTATTTTTGCCGTGAGCAAGTAGTACACTTTCAAAAGTTCTGAAGTGTAGCTGGAAGAATACATTAAAGACTCTCACTGGTCAGGATGTGACAATTTGAGCATTTACAAAAAAGGAGAGTGTGAATAACAAGTGTCTACTAAGTCTAATCCAAATACAACACAATGCTTGTTTCAACCAAACTGGGCAGATTCACTTGACTACATGCTTCCCCATCAGATAATTTTGAGACATTATCAGTATTGTTCTTATCATCACTGCGCATCATACTACTTCAGCATCATCTTTGTCTTATGGTTTTTACTACTGCATTAGTAGGAATAATAATGCACTAAGAAAACTAGCTAACACATTAGTTACCACATGCTAGAAATTATTTAAAGTGCTTTACCTATTTTACACAAAGTTGGAAATCAAAGCACACTGAAGTTAAGCAGCTTGCTCAAGATCACCCAGCTAGTAAGTGCAGGGCCTAAGGATCACACCCAGGGAGCTTGGACTCCAGAACTCATGCTTCTCAAGCTTCTTCATCAACAGGGAAGGAAAATTCTAAATATGCCAGCGGGATCTAGTCTGGCTTAGTGGACATTCTGTTCCCTTTTAGTACTGAGTACACCTTCTCAGGAGACAGGTAGACTGAGGAGGGGAAAACTTTGGTGAAGGGAGATTAAAGGTAACGCAAAACCAAAGAAAAAAAAAGTCAATGAGATAGAACTTTGACTTGGACCGCTTTGCTAAACTTAGTATTCTAAATTTTTAGGCAGTGTTACAGCCGACCGGCAGTATGCAACTGTTATGTTTTTGTAACCTTAAGAGGTAAATTCTTCATCTCAGTAGTATAAAAAATATGCACAGAAAAAGGGAAATGTATCAAAATGTTAACAGGATGATGTGCGAATTTTATTTTATCTCTAATATCCTACATTTTCTAAGTTGTTTAACAATGAATAGGCATCACTTTTATAACCAGAGAAAATTATATATCAAAAAGTCGTTGGAGAATTCAAAAAGAGAAGGAAAGATATACGCTTCTCACTTCACCTGCATGATGAAATCCTGAGCCATGCAAAAGTTAGCTGTGAGCTCCTAAAAAATTAGTCACACAGACACTTAGATTAAAACAATACCAGAAGTAGAACCATTTTGTTATGTTCTCATTTTAGAAGAATATGAAGAAGGAAAGATAGCAAAAGCCTACCTCACACTCAACTGCTCAAGGATCGGAAAACTAAACGTGTCTAAAGCAAAGAAAATTATCTGAAGCCTTCATGGAAGGACTGTAGGTTTTAGGAACTAAGATGCTTGGTTAACTCCAGTCATGAAATAGCCCATCATACAGACTGCCATTAGCAACAACTTCTTATAAACTGCCACCTATCTTTCACTCCCCACAGGTAAGATCTGCTGCATGGGTTTTTCTCTTGCTCTTAGCCACTGAGTCTTCTGCCTTCCTGCTCTGATTTCTGAACAACAAGGCTTGGCCATGGGACTATGACTCAATGTTTGGTAATTGTTGGGAGACATATTAAAAGTAACTTGTTAATAAGGAAATTATTAAATAAAATCTGTAATGGCTTACTTAATAATTTAATAAAATCTGTATAGTCTTAATAAAGACTTAATAAAGTCTGTAATGGCTTACTTAAAAATATAAATAAAATAGATTCAAAGCTATCCCTGTAAAATGCCATTCTCACATGACTTCCATTCCAGTGGGCATTCTTGGACAGCAGGCTATGAATGTCCTACCACCTTCAGTACTCCTGGCGACTGACATACTCAAGAGCATCGTTCAATGTGTATGTTTCAGAGTTTAAAAAAAAAAAAAGTTGACACTTGCCACAAGGGCAAGTGGAAGATACAGCATCAACTCAAAGACCATTTAGGGGCCAGAGACTGACAGCGGCACTTACCCACCAGGAGAAAGAAGAATAAGCAGGCCTGTAGCCCCTGCCACTCACAGAGCTGTCCCAGATGAACAGGAACCAGACTCCAACATCTTCCCTGTCTTTCAAGTCTGTCCATCCACCCCTTCCCCTCATGTCGACCAGAGGAAAAAATTCTCATATTCTGACTCACATCAATGCCAACCAAGTCAGGGTGGTGTCAGGTGCACCCAAAGCTGGAACCACACACGACCTCTGGGGCAAACAACAGCTCTGGCAATACAGGAAGTGAAACATACATAAATAAAGTGATGACTTTGCCTAGGACAAGATTCTCTTCCACTAGTTACCTATATAGAACTTGCTGCTGAAGCTATATAGATTGTGCAGCAAATATTAAAAATGTGAACTTTGTCAAAGTTTGGGTGACACCTCAGCTGAATCAACCTCTATCTTAAGCAGTGCTAACAGAGATGGCCTCTGCGTGTCAACCCCAGGCAACGGTAGTCAAAGCTGTAAGGGGCCAGAGCTACATTTGTATTGCCTTATCCAAAAAAGCCACACAACAGTGCAGAGTCTGTCATTATGTAATAATTTAATGTGGAAATTAAAGGTTTCGTAAGGCCCCGTCTAGAGGAGGCAGAACCACAAGTAACATGAGGGATATAGCCTGAGGATCAAATAACGCTCCATCCACAGACTGTACCAAGACACAGTTCTTCTTACAAAATGCACATCCATCTCTTTCATGGTATCCAATCACAAACATCCAAAGGGTGCCTACTGTGTACAGGCATGTGCCAGTTGTTGGGGGAAAGGAGTAGGGAAGAAACAGAAGATAAGTAAGACAAGGGGCTCTGCTCTCAAGTTTACAGTCTAGCAAAGGTGATGAGCCATTTGCACAAATTCTAGGAACACAGAGTTGGTCGTTAGCTTTGACCTGAGTGTTTGGAAACATTTACTCATTACTCCCTCCATGACTGAACACAGAGAGCTATAATGAACCTTCAGTATGAATGCCAAGGCACTTTACAAGTATCATTCTGCTTGTAAATAAGCTAAACAAACAAACAAATAAGCATGCATGAACACACAAGCAAAATATTCACACTAAGTTGTGCCTCCAACCTATAAAACACTCTAGAAACTAGCGAAGGACCAGAAGACTAGAACAGCTCTTTACAGACTCATGGTTCTTGAAGTACGTGACCAGAATCCCTGAGGTAGCCTCTTCAGAGCATACCTGCCCAACTGTGCCTACTCTCTCTGTGACTTTTGGGGTGGAGATGGCAAGTGAGAGGTATACTCGGACAAAGGCACATGATTCCTACATGCTTTATTTTCTCTCCACCATCTAAAAGAGCTCCTCAATTGCCAATGGAAGCAAAGAAGATTAAACAGTTTATTAAGTAAAATGTCAAGCTGCTTCCCAAAAGTCCAGTCCAATATCAAGGCTGCAATTTGGCCAAAATAAAAAAAACGAGTGCTTTAAGTTCTGAAGATGATGTATCCTAAAGATCATTCTCTAAGCTGATATAAAGCAGCACATAGACTTTTTACCATCTGTATGCTACCCCAGTCAGAGCGTATGAGGTGTTAGGCAGTTTCCACTTGAGGACTGGCCTCCATGCAACAGCTCCCAGAGCAGGCAGCACCAGATACTGGCCAGGGCTTCTGCCCCTTACAACAATGGTCATGCAGGGACATTCAGTTATGACTCTAGTCCCACGTGGCTGTGTGAGCTAATGTAATATCCTGCTGTGAAATGAGAAGTCTTTATTAAAGGGCCACATCATGTAAACAAGAAGCCACAAGCAACTGAAGAGCTTTCATGAGAAACAGCTTTTCAGAAAACTAGAAATGTGAGCACTATTATTTTTCCCCAATTTATAGGCCCTAAAAGGCATATCGGGTCCTAATCTACAGCTTCTCTCAATTCCACCTCACTTGCTAAAGGGTAGCTTAAGATGTCCAAATAACAGAGAGCATCTGGACTGCAAGGCTCTGAGTAGTACGCATCTTGCACTGCAAACACTACGAGAAACAAAAGTACTCTAGAACTGCCTCATGCTACCCAAGGGCTTGGTGAGACAAAGGAGGTGCCTTTGAAAAAGGTAGCTTTGGTTTAAGTTTCTACATGTTCGAATCTGAACAAGAGTTTTCAGTCCTCTCTCGAATACCACATTACTCCTACTTGTCCAACTCTAAAGCAGATCAAGAAACAATCTGCTTGCATTATCACAGGCAAACATATGTGAATAAGCTGACCTTCTACAGTACTTACTTTCGTCTTTATTCAAGGCAATAGGTTTTGGCTACATGGATGGAGGAATGGAGAATGAGGAGCAGAAGAGATTCACAACTTTTATGGCTATAACCTATTTCTGCTCAGCATTCAAACCAGAGCCTATCACCAACATCCCTGGAAAGAATTCATTAACTAAGAGGTTTGGGGAGAAGTTCCGTGTCACTAACACCCATAACCAGGGCTATCCAAAATCCAAAAAAATGTTTCTCTATTTTGAATTTTTAAAGAGGCCCTGAATCCATGTCTCCACTATGATAAACAGAACAAGAGTCACCAGCCTGGGGACTCGGATGATAAATGTTTAAGTCAAAGACTACATTAAAATTAATTAAAAAACAAAAACACCTGGTAATTGAATCAGGTAAACTGCTGTAAGCAAGTAACTGATCTGAAATCTATTTACTTTCAAGTTGTCATTAGATCTCTCTCAGAATCCTGAAATAAAAATGTTCCTCTGCACTCAGTATCATACCTGGAATGATGCTTTGACAGGATCTGATACATGCTGAGTAACATCTGTCTAATCAGGAAGGCTGACTAAACAAGTAAAAGGCTTTATCTTTCTAATTTAAAATTGAAGCTATCTAACACATACCTCGAATATTTTAAAACATCCACCCAATCCCCCATACCTGTCTTGGCCTTCTGCTGACTCTAAGGCGGCTTTGGGGAGGGGCTGGAAAGTCAAGGCCATCAGGACACTAGTTGTGCTCAGGGCCCTGCCAGTTTCCTTCCCATAATTTCTCTTCCTCCCCACTGCCCCATCCTGTTCCTTGTTTCCAGGGGTGGGACAAGGAGCAAAGCTGCAAAATGAGAGCACAGCTGAGAACAGGGAGAGGCAAAGAAGAGAAAGGCACACCTGTATTTTCCCCACTTACGAAGCTGCAGGCTGTGAATACTGGCCAAGATGTTTTATATGCAGAGAGAAAAAAGAGAAAAGCACAGCACACATTTCATGTTCATTCATGCAAATGTACAAAGTAATTAGCACGTCAAACCGTTTTATCTTCCTCTTTAGTTCTGGTTTATTTCTGCACGCACACACACACACAAAATGGATAAATTGATCAAAATTTCTGAGAGGGCATACATCTCTCCTTTATTTAAAAGAATCACAAATATGCATGCATTTAGGATCGCATGATATATTTTTTTGATAAAAATCTTTAATAAAATGACTAGTAAATTCAAAGGAAACTAGAATGTTTCTAGGAAATAGTCTAAATATATTTTCCAAATTTTAGTGTGTCAGGAAAAGAATGCCAAAAAACAAAAGATTACCAAAAATAAATATGTAAATAAAAAAGATCCCAGGGATAAAATATAGTCACATAAGGAAGAGGTGCCAGAGAATCAGATATGCAGAGAAAAATGTTTCTCTATTTTGAATTTTTAATAGAGAGGCTCTGAGTCCACGCCTCCAGTATGGTAAACAGAACAAGAGTCACCATCCTGGGGACTGGGATGATAAAGTCAATTTTTCTCAGGAAGAAAAAAAGAAGTACAGAAACCCGCTATTACCGAATACAGTGCTTCAGTGGCTTCAGACAATCATTTTCTCAGAAGTCAGTTTTCAACTAGGTAGTACAGTCTGTCTATGAATCCCCTATTCCAACTAAAGCCCCATAATCACATATCCAATTAATTGAAATATAATCAAGTACAACAAACATTTATTGAAAATGTACTATGTGTAAGTTAACAAAGGAGACGAGGGCCCAATAATGAGAATACAGAGTTGAAGTTCCGAAATTGAAGCTCAAGTCCCATCCCTACAACCCACAAACAAGCCCCAACGTTAGTCAGGTAGTTTGACAATAGGTGAAATTCCAGTCAGGCTATTTGCACTGAGGTTTTTCCCCGTCAGATATTATTCCATAGTTCTGATGCGCCCTGCCATCACACACCCCCATTCTTTGCATACACACTTTTAGAAATATGGCAAAGTTTTGTTAAGAACACTTACTTCTTACAGGTATTCACAATTTGACATAAATTCTTTACCTATAGGAATGACTGCCAAATGACTAGAGACTGGTGAACACCTTTTATAGACGAAACACCCCTCTCAAAATCCATTTCCAGGGGTGGGACAAGGGGCAAAGCTTGCTCCTGTGGTCTGTCAGCTGAGAAGATGAAGTATCAGATTTGACAATGCAAAGGTAGTCTTAAAGTGTCCACACTTAAATCAAAAGTAATCAGAAAATTCGTAACATTTACAGTCAGAATTTTGAGACTTCCTTCTTTAATTACTCTTTTTAGGTGTTTATAAAAGAAACAAGGCCCAGGTCAATGAGCTTTAAGTGTTCCACAGTAATAAAAACAATGATGAAATTGTCAACACAGTGTGTACCAGGTGCCAAGCACCATGCTAACTCTAAACCTGGGAGGTCTGTACTTTTATTACACCCACTCTACAAATAGAGAAACCAAGACGTAAGGCTTAAGAGACTTGCCCAACATTTCACAGCGAGTAAGTTGTTAGTAAGTTGCACAAGCAGTCTGCCTCCAAAGTCCACTCAGTGGCTCTTGGCTACTACACCATTATATCACAATACTTGATAGTGTTTAACAGAACTAGTTATTCACACCCAGCAGATGGTCACAGAAACACTGAAAGAGGCAAATAAAAGATATTCCTTCATTGAGAGTAAAAGCTCTGGCTCAGCTACAAGGTAATTCAGAATACTTATGAAATCTTAAACTTTGTTTAGGCTAACTTTTAAATAGACTGGTGAGGTAACTTCAATTTATCAAACTACAAAAGCAAAGATGTACCTGCCATTCAAAAAATTCAATTATACACACAAATAAGGAAAAACCTATTCAATTTTTAAAAGAAAAAAAAAATCCTCTAACAATTTATAGTATATGCTTTGGCCTAAAGAGCCAAGAGAGTCCAAGAGGCTCAAAAACTCTATCAGCTGATGTCCTATTAGACATCATGGACATGCATGTCACAGTCCAGGGGTCGCATATGGTGGTGTTCCCAACAGTTCCCAAAAAAGGAAAAAATTAATGTGATGTTTTATTTACAAAATTAAATGTATCCAATGTTTAAATTCTAATTATGTCCTTCCTTTTATTCTGTTAAGAGTCCTTTATTTTATTAAATGCAGTATCAAGATATAGTGGCATTTTTTAGTGTGCTTCTTAGCACATGTAAAAGAAATAGGAAACTCTGTTTATCCAATTTTTAAATTTCTACTGGTTTTTTAAATTGTGGTTCTCAAGTCTAGGAACCAATGGTCAAGGATAGCTAGAAGTCACCCTTGGAAAACACTAGAAATAACAACCTGCCTAGAGAACTTTTTTTTTTTTTTTAAGTCTCTTATGAGTAGAGTAGACCAGCAATTTTGGAAAATTATTTCCACTAAATAATCCATCATAAAAATGCAGACTAAGCTGTCATCCTCAAGAGAGGAATACAGTTTAACTATGAAAGCCAACAATACTTCAAGGCTTCAAAAAAACTTAAAAGTGACATTACCATGGTAATGTTACCTATTTGTACTGTAATTCTAGATCAAAAAAGCAGATGTTTAAAACTGGATAAGGCTGCTCAAATTTAACACCATTATCTTGATAAGCTTTCGCTACCACACTTCTCCCGACTTAAAACATTGCCCAAGAGAAACAAGTAATTTTAAGGATCTTTCTCAATGTAATAATGTAGCTGTTCCTTGTCATTATTTGCATAGTGAATACTAAGCTTTAATTAACTATATAAATAGAAGTAGTTAAGAACAGAAAACAAAAAGGCAAAACAAACCAAAACACCCTAACAGTTTGTTATCCAATTTTTAAAAAGGCAATTACAATTGCAAGTTCAGCTGTAAACCTTTCTACATTCTGTTTAGCTGGGATAAATAGATATGTATGCACACAAAGCATAGATTCTGAGGACTTGTATATTTATAGAGAATGGAAGTATATTTAAAGGTTTGTTAATCGGATCCACAAACTACACGTGTTTTATGGCTTGTGGCCTTTCCAAAATTTGGGATAAATCTATTTGGTGCTTGTAACAGAACACCTGTGCAGTTCACCATTGTTTGCCCTTTCCAGTTTTCCTGAGGCTCCCAGCTGGAGATACATGAGTATTTGTGGTCATTCAGGGTAGGTGTAACAATCTAGGGAGTGTCCCCTCAGGACAAAGAACCAACAGCAAAGGGTAAAGCTTCCCTTAACTCAAAGGCTTCCTTCCTGTTCCCTGTCTTAAAAAACAAGGCTCCAAACATCTTCCCTCAAGGGAACTGCAAACATCAAGCCTCTTCTGACAGCAGCAAAACTCATCACACCTATGAACCAGACTCTGAAGGACCCAAGAAAATCAGTAACTCTATTCTGCTTTCAAAAGGAAGGGTAAGAGGAACAAATCAGAGAGAAATACATATATACACTTACACACACACACACACACACACACACACACACACACACACACACACACCACCCCTCCTCAAAAGAGTTCACCCTACCATCAAAAATAGGAAATACTGGGAATTAACAGTAGTTTGGTAAGGTTGTAACAGAATCACCAGAAACGAAACAAGCTGCCCAAGGAAGTTTCAAGTTAACAGCTTTGGAAACGTCACTTTTCACTTCATACATACATACTTATTGCATAAAAGAGCTGTATGTCTGCAGGAATAGCTTTAAAATCATTGGGTACCAAAAGAATGCAACTGTACAAGATAAACACTAGTTGAAAGGTCCAAACCAGATGATTTACAAAGCCCTGCACGCACATGCAAAAGCCGCTGTCCTAGCCAAGGAAAGAAGCAGGTCTCTAGAGTATAAGGACCAAGGCTCCTCAGCTAGCTGATCATGACTGCATATCTGCTGCTAGTGGCTGTCTTATTTCATCTAACACCTTGGATTCTCTCATCAGCTACTGCAGGCAAACAGAGACTGCTGAGAACAGTGACCCCCTACAACCTCCATCTTTCCCTGACAAGTAAATTACAATGCAACCCATTTCAGCCCCTATAAATGTTAACTACTTACTCTATTTGACTCAATTGTACATTTATGTACAGTTGGGATAAATGTGAACTTTAGAGCTTAAAAAACTTATGGATTATCTAGTCTAGCCCTCAATTTTACAGACGAAGAAACTTAGATGGAAAAGGATTAATGGCTAATTCAAGGATACAGACCAAATTAGGGGCAGAACAAGGCAGCACCCAGACTCCCCACCCAGTTCATTGCACCATGCTGACCTTCTGCATAGACAGGGTACAGGAGCTGAAGGAAGTTGTTGGAATTGCCACATAGTCACAGGGCAACTCCAAGCAGGGAACTGTGGTCCACAGGCTCCTAGAAAGCTAAAGACCCTATGTTTCCCAAGAAGTCAGAATCAGGTGAAGAGATGGACAAGTACCCTGCATCTAGACAATTTAGGTAATTCCTTTCCCTTCTGCCAAAACTCAAGTAAAAATAAATAGAGGCATTTTGATTAAATATGCCTGGTTAGGAGTAGAAGGCTTTAGTTTTTAATGAGAAAGAATTTATTTAGCTGTCTGAGGCTTTATTTTCACACTAACACATACCCTTGACACAAGAAGGCTTATGCTGTCCAATACAGTAGCCACCTGCCATATGTAGCTATTTAAATTTAAACTAATAAAAATTAAACAAAATTTAAAATTCTATTCTTTGACTGCATTAGCCACATTTCTCAATATTCATAGACGGCGAGTGGTTACCATATTGGACAGCAGACAGATAGAACATTTCCATCATCACAGAAAATTCTATGGGAGTGGCTGGTCTAGACCAGTGATTAAAGTTTGATCCTGAGCTAACAGCATCAGCTGGGAACTTGTCGGAAACGCAAATTTTCAAGACACACACCAGACTAACTGGATAGAACCTTTTGGGGTGAGGCGCTCCCGATGATTCTATGCACATTAAAGTGAGAAATTGCCAGTCTTGTTACTGCCCATACAAAATCACTTTTTCCCTGACCTAGTCCACACTTATATCTGAAAATTATCAACTTTTAACTTCATTATAATGTAAGAGCATAGTTCATAATGTCATACAATTTCAAAGACATGTTTTTATGTTAACGAGCTTGCTTGAGAAGAAATGTCTTTAATTAGCAAAGCATTTTAAAAATGTTTCATGAAGATGATCTTAGTTATTCATAACAGTTAAGAGAAACAACTATAAGGTCCAAATATATAGAAATGGTTAAAACTAGTAAGACTAAAGACACTACCGCATTATTAAAATTATAATTGTGAAAGCTATGTTGTATGTCAAAGTATAAATGGGAGAAAAGCAAAACACAAAATTGTAATTACAAATATTTCTTATATGGACAAGGGCAAAATTTAGGCAGATGAAAACCAAGAACAACTGATTTGCCAAGCTTGGCTAATCAATGACCCTTCCTCCTTTTATTTCTGCCACGCTTCTTAGAGTTACCTGTGCAAAAAATATTTTAGAGAATCTAAGGAAACAATTTTTCAAAAAGATACAATTGTGTTTCGATGTGAAAAATCCATTGCAAGAACATTTGGTAAAATAGTTTTACAACTTTATCAATAATTCGCTGAATTGTTCACCTCATAGTAACATGAAATAAAGACTGTATTAAAGCAAATGATGAGGCTTGGCTTGAAAGTCAAAGAGGATTTCTCCTCTTTTCTTTTGTAAACTTAGCTCCTACAATCAAATATAAGAACAAAGCATTTTTACAAGAAAAATTTTAGAGATGTAAAAACTTGACTTTTTTTGTTTAGTTTCTACATAGTCGTTGAGTGGTAAAATGCCAAATAAACCCAACAACTATATGTTTCTCACATTTTCTTCTTCTGTTTGCAAGTCTAAATTTCAGAAATATTTTGTAGCAATATTTAGATCCTACCTCTAAATCAACTCTTGATTATTATAATACACATTTTCATACAAATTTTAGCATTACTTTATTGACAGCCTTGTTAAAGTTGTAAGTAACTTAATTTCTTACATTGTCAAGGTATAAAATAATCTTTCTGAGTGTTTCTGTATGTCTTGGTTTTGCTGCTATTCTGCTTCTTTTGCAATGTTCTCTAAACTTCTTTAAATTCTAAATGCATAAACATCTTCTCTACTCTAGCTCCTGGGAAGATCTGAGAAAAGGTAACTGTAGCTGAATGTCTTCAGGGAGCTACTATTTGGCAGAAGTTTGTTCCTACAAATTTCTTAAAAATAGGAGTCCATGGCATGTGTAATGTTACTGACAATTGGAAATGATTTAAGTTATCCACTTATTCCTAACTAGATTTTGCCAGAAGAAGCTGAGTTAAGTGGTAGGATGATAAACTGGCCAGTTGGTATCATTTTGAAAAAATTTCCCAGCCCGAAAGGCATACACATTTTTAAATTAAAGGTAACTAAAAAAACTTTTTCTGAACTAAAATATCTGCAATAGTGATGCAAAAATAGGATTTTTCAAAATTTTCCAACTTTTTCTACTGACTACAATTCATTATCCTCATAAATGTGGGTAACTGAGAGTTGTCCAGGGCAGCTACCACATTCAATTCTAACGTTTACATATGCTCTTGAGAAAAAAGGAAATCATTATTTTTATTTCTATTGTTAGAAGTTAAATAGAAAAGGTATTTGACAGGTTTCTAATAGTAATATATATATTTTTAAAAATAGCAAACAGAATTTACAAAATGCTTTCTATGTCCTGGTCATTCTTAAATCTAGGCACGGAGAACATGAAGATGAATCATACATAGTCTTAGAGCTGGAGAATCCCCAGAGTCTAACTGGATACAGCTATACCTGAGAAAGGTCCTTAACATTAAAGACAGAGACCATCACAACAAACAAAACCATGCAACTTATGGGGGAAAGAAAAGCAGACTATACAGAGGAAACAATCATTAATGTCCTCAGAAAGAGAAAGAAAATGCCACAACCAAGAAACAAGAAAAGGATGCTATTTTAAAAATATAGAGAGAGAGAAAATCAGGGACCAAAAAAGTGCTCTTGGCAATTAAAAACATGATAGCAGAAAAGAAAAAATAAACCTAAGTGTAGGAAGATAAAGTGGAAGGAATCTCCCAGTAGGTGGAACAAAAAACAAGAGATGAAAAGTAGGAAGTAAAAATTAAATAATTAGATGACGAAGTCAGGAAACCCCATGTCTAAAGTGTTCCAAAAAAGAACAAAATAAAAGAGGAGAATTTGTTAATGAATTTATTCAAGAACTTTTTTAGAAATGAAAGACATGAGTTTCCAGATCGAAAAGGCCCACTATTGTGATTTCACCAAAAAAAAAAAAAAAAAGGTAGAGGTGGGGGAGAGAGAATATTCCACAAGATTCCAGAGGGGAAAAATCTAGGACACACCCAAAGGATTAGAAATTCAAATAGCTTTGGATTTTTCAACATAAATACCAAAAGATAAAAGACATTAGAGCAACTGACATCTTTAATTTGATACCCACCCAAAGTATCAATGAGATGGGTGGGTAGAACAAAGATATTTCCATGGGTTCAAAAAACTACCTCGCAAGCACCCTTTTTCAGAAGCTACTAAAAGATGTGATATACAAAATCTAGGCAGTAAACCAAGAAAGAAAAGGAAAATAGAAAACAAGAGATTCCATATAGAAGAGAGATAAAAGGAATCCTTAGAATGAGGTAATGGAAACCGCAGGACAACTAAATCAGGCAGAGAAGGCTATCAGTTCAAAAAGGAGCATGTTAGAGGGTCAAGGAGAAACATCTCTAAAAAAGATAAAATCAAGAGTACTTAATATGTCTGAATGTCTTGAAACAAGAGCTAAGCAAGGGAAAAATAATTTAGATGTTGAATTAAGGATAAGTAAAGATAGAAAGCAACAAATTAAAGAAAAAGGAAAAAATAGAAATAATTGTTAACTCCAGGGAAAACAAAAAGTTCTATGATAGGAAAAGAAATCATAGAAGAGTACATGGCTCAATGTAAACATTGTTCTATATAGTCATATAAGCAATGTAAAATTACTATATAACTATACTGGGAAAATGGAGAATGGGAAGAATTTGGGGGTGGAGTGGGGATAGGGCCCAGAAAGAGAACAAAGAGAATAAATCAAAAACTAGCACTACCACGTTACTCAGAAATATGGAAGGAAATTCCAAAAGAATGAGCTAAAATTGCTATACGTGGTTGCCTCTGGGGAAAGAAATGAAGAAGATTATTTTTTTATCATAGCCTTTATAAATTATAGAACTACTTTATATATTTACACACACACACCCACACATATATATCCAGAATCCAATCTCTTATCCACTAAACTTGCATTTTTCAAATTATACATTTGTGACCTATTAGTGGGCTGTAAAATTAAATCAGTAAGTCACAACTATCATTTCTAAAATGAATTAGAACAGAAAGGGACAGAAAATAACAGACATACACATAGTACATTTTTTCATGAACCTTCAAACATATACATACACACTTCATAATGTAAAATAATTTTTAACTGTGGACTATGAACAAAATAACTTCAAAATCATTACTCTAGACTGCATTATAATTATTTTTTAGTCTTGTTTTTAAGAGATTTCAACCTACCTTTATTTTAAAACAAAGAACTATGTTGACAACTAATAAAAATACTCCATCATAATGCTCTTTCAATTCCCATTAATATCATGCATGAAGAATGTTCACTCCTATAATAGTGAAACCTAAATACGTTTTGCTTTCTTATAATCAACTCTGTAATATTTGAGCCAAAGAATAACAAAACATAAAAAGAATTCAAAGTCATCCAAATAATTTTATAATGTGGAATATTATGCTTCTTGGGTGATTTTTTAAATTTTGTATGACTTTCACTGATATTTAAATTTCTGGTGTACAGAGACACTTGAGCAGAAAGACCTGTCATTCTGGAATGACAGAAAAACAGTTTGGAAACAAAATCTTGTGACATATAATGCATAAACTAGAAAATATATATGCATAAACTAGAAAATATAACCAAGACAGAGGTTTCTTCTGCTGACCTTCCTCATACACTTTACAAAGTGTGTTGGACACCTTGAAGTATGGAAAATATGGGCAAGAGGTTAAAATTTTGATGCTATCTTACTAAAAGTCCAAATTTAGCCTAATTTTTCTTTTAACTGAGCCAGGTTATATATGCACATTTTTTTGGATGCTTACCCTACAATTCACTTCCATAAAATAATCAAGAACAAAAACTTTTGTAGAAAGCACGTTCCATTATCCTCTCTTTGGTGTAAAGCTTCGCTTCTCAAAAGTTTTAAAGATCAGATTTATAAGCCACCTGTCTATATTTTTAAAACCACCACTACCATCCATACTGGATGTAAAAAGAGAACGAATAAGTCTTAACATACTGGTATTTACAGATAGAAGAAATATTTGTTGAAATATACATAAACAATATATAAGTGTATGTATATGAAAATATGCATGAGCAATGAATGATCATGGTTACCTTTTTTTGGAGAGGTGAGGAAATGGGGAAGGAATAGGGGGGGTAACAGCAGGGGTGAGAGAAAGATTTTTCACCATAAATTTGTTTATACTCTGATTTTTTTTAACTATTGCCCATTTTGGCAAATTAGGAAATCTCATTCTATTTGCCCCTCCTAAATTGCCTTGCTTCTGCATCCTACTCCACATCCTGTTGGTATGTG
>NW_024342644.1:4530609-4623103 GCF_902729225.1 Pteropus medius | reverse complement strand
CCAGAAATAATTTGCGGCAGGTATGCTTTCACTTTCTTTGACAAAAAGGTCTTTCTCCTACTCTTGCAAAAGTGAACTTACACTCTTAGCACCCACATGACCAGCACAAATGTTACCTTTCTTTGCAGGTTTCCTGGACCCTGGGTCATTTCCACAGCCCCTCCTCAATGCTCCATCACACTGGAAACCTAAACACTACAGACATTTGCTGAGTGCCTGCTTTGAGCCAGGTGATGCTCAGGGACATGGGACACAAAGGTAAGCAGGACAAGATACCTGCCTTCAGGGAGGTAACAGCCTCAAAGAGGAGACAGAGAGGAAGCAAGTAATTTCCAAATAATATGGTACATGTAAAGGGAAAAGTATAGTCTACACAATCTACCACATTCTACTTTAACTATTTTTTCCTCCCTCTTCCCACATCCCTCAAAGGTAAGAGCCTCTGGCACAGACCCATAGCTACTGGGCCTATAGTTATCTTTGGATCTTCTGTGCCACCTATGGTTCTCGCCTGATCTAAAGGTCATATATGTCTCCTGCATAATAATGCAATGGTATTTTAAGAAACAAATTCATATATGTCTTAATGTTGCAGAACAGTGATGGTATACAAGTCAACTATTAATCTGGACTTCTGCAGTGTATTATAATCTTAAAATTTCAGGACCAAAACAAACATCTTTAACCTCAGAAGCCCTGTGATCTTTTAATCCTCACCATGTCGTCTTGGCTTTGATTTTATAAAAGGGAAAAATTATGAAAGCTAAGCCTGTCTATTTCTTTTCCTGGAAATAAATGCACTCTCACTTGTTTTTACTGGTAGGACTGAAAACTTTCACCCAGTAACTTAAAATTTCTATTCATGGTTAACACATTAACAATTTCCGTAATTTTCAGGAAAAAAAGTATTTCTCAATTTGATGTAGGTTTGTCAATATTAATTTAAGGACTTCTTATACTTCAAACCTTGGACTTCTGGGTAAGAAAAATAATATTCTTGCCTTTTCCTGAGCTCTATCTCAAAACAAATGATAGAAATGAATTGCAAACATAACATGAAGTTCTGTCACAATTAATCAACCCAGAACCCAAGGGAGGAATTGTTTCTATTTTTAAATGCACTGCTGCTTTAAGGGAAAACCTGGTAGAGAAATATGAAACCAAGCTGCATAATGAAAATTAAAATGCATTTGGTGTCTCCATCCTTGCAATGCTAACCTACGAGCAGCACTGTTGTGTTGACCCTTCTCAGTCTATAAACTAAATGATGGGTACCCAGGCAGAACCCCATAGAAAGGGCTCATCTACCACTCAAAGAACCAGATCTGTCAAGAGGACAGAACAAGAGAATACCCATTTTTCAATGCTATTCTTGTAGTTTCAAAGAAGAGGCTATTCCAATTTACAAACAGATGGATAAATTCCCAAATCATCCTACACATCTTTAGTTAAAAGATCCTGATTAGTAACTGCTGATTATTTAGTATGTCTAGCAAACTGTCTACAATTATAATTTATATACAAATTCCACAAAATTAAATGTTTCTCTCCGCAAATGACAAAGCTTCATTTCATTAAATAGTAGCTAAAAGTAGCTTTCCTCATGGTTAAGAGTGACAAGGAGCAGGTGTCAAATCAGCAAGGAAAACAAAAGCAGCAGCTACATAACAGGAGTTAGAATATTCTACCTGTTTTCCAGACTGCTGTGAAGAATCTGACCCAGCAGAATTTTTTTTCTGACACAATATAAAAATATCCAGTTGGGGTAAGGGGAAGGAGTTGGTGATCTAATTAGTAAAGTAAAATAGTTTACTTACTATCACCATGAAATATACAATTGCACTGCAATAAATGTATCTAAAATACTATAAATATTTAAAATGTATCTAAAAATATTATCCAAGGATACATCCATTATTGAAAAGTATTTAACACAACATTTTAAATACAACTTAGCTATTTACCATCACCATAAAAATTTGCTCTAAGTACCAAAATGTTTGCAAATTGAATAGAAATGCTACTGTCACCATGAAAAGCAAAAATTCCCCAATCTTATCTAACTATAATTTCTTCTCCAAAATTTGGCAAAACTGTGCCTGAACCGGCCACATGATTACAGAACAGAGGCAGTTGCTTCTTTTAGCAATAAAGTAACAAATCCTACCTCAGAGTTTCCAGTGGAAATCTCTTGAGAGCAAAAATCACTAAATTGTAGTGCATCAATCAACAGGTGACTGACTTTCAGAAACACAAACTCATACTCATGTCCCAGAGAAATTAATTTTGACAAATATCCCGTTTTTTCTTTCCTATTTTTACAAGCTACAACACTGCTATACTGAACGAATTCCATTTTTTTTTTTCTTCATGGGCTTACTAGAAAAATGCCAAATATTCAAATTATTTTAGGGCATTTTCCCATACTGCTGCGTGGAAGAGCAGAATTAATAAGGATCCAACAGTTACTACTTTTCAAATGCAAATTGTTGCCATCTAGTAAATGCAACCCCCTTTTGTACATCCCCCCAGTGTTTACACAGCTCGGACACTACTTTTTGTTTCCTTGAAAATCAAAATTCCCGCAATACATTCAGGCATTATCTCAACCCAGCACCACCACCACCGACAACAACAAAAAAGATTTTAAATGGTCCAGGCCCGAACCTACATCGTACAAAACTATTTTTGCTTTATTGTGGGGTCTCCCTTTACTTTACACACAAACTCCCTAAACAAGCCTGCCAAACGAAGCAAACCCTGCAGTGGTAGAAAAAACCTGAGGCACTGGGTTCCACAGAGAACAAGGCCTTGCGGTGGTCACTTGCCCACTCAGGCCTCCGTTTTCTTATCTGTAAAATGTGGCCATTGGACTAATCACCTCTAGGGTCCCATCCAGCCCCTCTCCGTCTGGGTGCCTAGAGGCCGACCAGGGACACAACTGACTAGTGCTAATCTCTGGCCAGGGTGCCCAGCCCGATGCCGCGCTATACCGGAGGGGACGTGAGAGGGGGGCGCAGGGGGAAGAGAGGAACTTGGACTTGCAACAGCTTCAGACAAGAGCGTTCAACAAACTTGAAGCCGTCCTCCTAACAATAGAAGAGAGCACTCCCATTTTCCTGGCTCAAACTTGCAGACTGCGGGGTCAGATCCTCCTCCCGCCCTCTCCGCGCCCGCATTACCTTTCTCCCTGTTTGGTGTTGGAAGGAGGAGGGTGCAGGACCGTTTGATTCCCTTCCATCTCCACCACGCATTTGGTGTTCAGTTCCAGTTCTGAAAGCACAGGGGAACGCGAACGTTGCAAAGTGGAGCATCCCGCCCGCACGGGGTCTCCGGGGAGGCGGCCGAGCCGGAGCCGGACCCCGGCGCCGCCTCCGCCCGGCTCTGCGGCCTCGGCTGCGCGCTCGCCGCCCAGCCCCGCGGCCCCGCAGTTTCCAAAGTTGCCCCCGCCCTCGGCCCGACCCCGGACAGAAACGAGCGGAAAGCTCCTCACCTCGTCGGTTCATGGGCCGGACGCGGACGGCAACTTTTACCTTGGTATCCGACATGTTGGCGGCGCCCGCTCGGCCCGAGGCGGCGCCTCACGCGAAGCGCCGCCGCCGCCGCCGCCGCCGCCGCGCCCCCCGAGCGCGGCCGCCGCCGCCGCTCCGCCGTGAGCTCCGTGAGGCAGCGCCGAGGCGCGCGGGCCATCCCGGGGGAGCACGACGCGGGGCACGGCCGCGGCCCGGGGAGGGGCGGGCGCGGGGCGGGGCGCGGCGGGCGGGGAGGAGGCCGCGCGCGGGCCCAGGCGCCGCTCTAGCCGCGCGGGCGCAGCCGGGCGCACTGAGCCGCGGCCCCTCGCGGCCGCCCCGGGCCCGGCCGCACCGCCATCTTCCGCGCTCCGCCGGCCGCGACCCCGCGGCTCTCGGAGGCCCGACTTGGCCGCGCGCGGCGCCCGGCGGAGTGCGGCGGGGCCTGGCCGCGAACGGGGCTCGGGGGCCGGGGCGGGACGCCGGGTGTCCCCGGGCGCGCTCCCGGGCCTGCACCGGCGCCTGCAGGGGCTCCCACGGGGACCACCGGGGACCCGAGGCACCTTCTGGGGCGGCTGTCACCGCAGACCCCGAGCCCAGGGCGTGCCGGGTGGGCAGGCCTTACCCACCGAACCAAACGTGCCCGCACGCCGCCCCCTCCGCCCGCCTCCCGCGGTGTTTTAAGATCTTTGTGGGGAACCGAAGCTAGAAATTAATCAGTGCATCTGCCACCGAACGAGTACGAGTGTGTAAATAGTGCTCTCACTTCCTTTCCCTTCCCTTCCTCTCGTCGTGGGAGGGATGTCAAGCGGGCTGGAGAGTCATTAACTCTTACATAAGAATTTTAACGGCAATGAATTCTGTCGTCCTGCCAAATGCAGACCTCGCTGCCAGGGCGGAACTGGGTGAATCTGATTTATTCTGTTTGGTTCAACAAGGGCTTTGGGGCGCTGTGTGCCAGGTACTTCGGAGCACACAGAATTCTAAAATCCAGAGTTTAGATCTAGGCAAATCTTTAGATTTTGCTTAGATGTGGAAATTTAATTATTCATAAGTTCACTGAAACTTGTCTTGGGGGCCTACTGTGTGCAGCGTGCTGTGGAGGACACACACAAACATGAATAAAGTTATGCATCCTGTGCTCCAGACGCACACACTATGGCAGGAAAACAGCACGGAGTCAAATATAATGCCAGTCTGTGTGCAGGTGGTCGAGAAGGGTTCAGTTCTGTCTCCAACAGGTGCCAGTTACGGACTTGAAGTGATTCTGTATTGATGCTACTCCTCCAATCCCTCTCCTGTTCCAGGACAGCTAATTCAGTCCACTTCTGAAAGGCCTATGGCATCATTCTTTCTCTATTCCTGCCAGGGAAAGCCGACTTTGTCCACCCAATTATTCAGCAAGTGTGTACTGAGCATCTACTATGTGACAACTATATGACAAACACTGTTCTAGAATCTTGGGAGATATTGCTGAGCAAAAGGGGGCAAAGTTAACAGCCCCCTGGGGTTAATATAATTTTGTGCCTGTGTCTTCATCTTTGGGCTACTGTGACATCATCTTTACTGAACCTCCTAACTACCTTCTATAATTGTTCTGATATCCAGCTTCCAGAATGATTTTTCATGTGTAATATTTTATTATTTGATTGTGTATGTTATTCCATTGTTCAGAAAATCCTCCTGGTAATCTGGTCTCCCCTGTTTCTGAAATTCTTCACTTCATGCAGAGCCTTTTCCCAAGTAAGATTCCATGCCTACGTTAAGCCATCGTTCTGTTTCCACCAATGTGAATTATAGAGGGGTGAATTGTGTCTCTCAAGAGATCCCTTCAATTCCTAACCCCCATAACCTGTGAATATTACCTTATTTGGAAATAAGGTCTTTGCAGGTTTAATCAAGTTTAAGTGAGGTCATACTGGGTTAGGATGAGTATCTTTATAAGAGAAAGGAGAGGGAGATTTGAGCCCACACAGACAAGGAAGAAGGCCATGTGAAGCTGGAGGTAGAGGTTAGAGTGATGCAGCTACAAGCCAAGGAAGGCTAAGAATCTCCAGGAGCTCTGGGAAGCTTGAAAGAGGCAAAGAAGGATCCTTCCCTAGAGCGTTCAGGGAGAGCATAGTCCCCCCCACCCCCAAGGTTTTGGATTTCTAGCCTCCAGAACTGTGAGAGAATAAATTTCTGTTATACTAAGCCATACATAATTGTGCTAATTTGTTATAGCAGTTCTAAAAATCTAAGACAGGAATTAATGTCTCTCTCTTACCCGACCCTTCTTTTTTCACCTCTCCCTACCTTCATTCTCTGCCATATCATGAAAGCCTTGAATGCCTTACTAAGAAATTTCAACTTTATTCTAAAAGCAATGGGAACTAAATGAAGGTTTTGATTTTAGAGCCAGGGGCTGACATATTCAGAGTGTTCTGAGGAATGACTTCATAAAAAAACCATCTCGAGGACTGTTGCAGACATTCAGATGGGAGGTGGTAATGACACGAACAAAGCCAATGACAGTGCAAATGGAATACAAGGAACAGATGCAAGACAATGTGAAGATAAGAGTTGAACAACTTAATAACCAATGGCATTGAGAACTGAAGGAGCCAACAGAGTTGCAGGTGACTGGGAAAGTGTCTGGAAGGATGATGGCCCATAACGCCATAAATGGATGAGGGAAGTAGGGTCTTAAAGTGAGAGGGGCATGGTCATTGGGTATTGCTGGCTAAATAAACAGGTTCCACTGGTTGTTCTTTGCTGAGTTATCCCTCCTTCTGCTTTTCACTTTTCCCAACCCTCTCCAACTTTGAAAGCCCAGATTAATCCTCACCTTTTCTAAGGAGGGTTTACCAAATGTTTCTCCTTCAAAACAGTTTTAGCCTTAACTCATTTGGAATTATATCTTTTTAGAGTTGAAAAGTGCCTTCGAGATCTTCTGGACCCTGCTACGTCTCCCAAAGTGGTCATTCTTCTGGTTAAATATGTCTGATGGCAGAGTGCTCACTGTTATGTGACTCTGTTCCAAGGTTCTACAGTTAGAGGAGACATCTATGAAAAATCAGATTTGCCTCCCTGCAATATTCCCAAATGTCGATGCCTCCTAGAGCTTCACATTCCAAGTCAAACTCTTCTTAAACATGATAGCCCTCTAGTTATTTGAAGATGGCTCTAATGTCCTTCTGAAGAGCTCTGTTCCTCAGAATGTACTGTTCTGGTTACTGCTGTCGTATAACATATCCTCCCAAAACTTAGCAGCTTAAAACAATTGGAAGGCTTATCTGGGCAGTTCTAGCTCTGTTTCTATCATGAGGTTGCAGTGAGATGGTAGCGGGAGCTGGAACCATGGGGGGCTGGAACAGCTAGAGCAGGCCAGGCATTTCTCTTTCTGTATATAAGTTCAAGGTTTCTCCACATGGTCTTTCTCCATAGGTAGGCTTGGGGCCCCTCACAGCATGGTGACTACATTCCAAGAGTCAGCATGTCAAGAATACCAGAGCAAACTGTATCATCTTTTATGACCTTAGAGGTCCTGTAATGTCACTCCTGCCATAGCCACATGAGCCTTCCCAAGTCCAAGGGACTGTATGTAGTCCCGTGATCTCAATGGGGAAATATCAAAGTTAATATTTTAGACCATGTGGGGTGGGAGATATTTGTTACAGCCATTTTCAGAAAATACGATCTGCCGCATAATGCATTCTCTCAACTGTCCTGGCCATCCTCTTCTGAAAGTGTGTTATAATAAAGTAAGGCTTAAGAATTAGATGGGCTGAGTCTGAATCCTGTCACATTCGTGTAGCTGGAACAGGCAGGTCAACTTCCCTGATCTTCATTTGGTGCAGGAGTAAATGTGGAATCTGAACTCAAACTACACAGGATGTAGTAACTTCTTTTTGAGTAAATGCCTGTTATGTAATGTTCCACTTCTTCTGAGAACTGCTGTTCCCTCTCTCCCTACACCCCAGCCCTGGCTCCTGGACTTCAGCTGCCATGTTTATACTAATAGCCCCCCACCTGCCTCGTTTAGTTCATTGGACCCTGCAGGCTATTCCTGCCACATGCTGAATCTATTAGCTTCTTCCCCCTGGAAACCTGGGCTTGGGATTCAGAGTGTGTGACCTTTGGAATCAGACTGTCTGGTTTGAATCCTGAGCCTCCCCTTTCTGAGCTAGACAATCTGTATTAACTCTTCTGGGCCTCAATTTTCTTATTTGTAAAATGGGATGATGGGGATTGGTGATAGTAAAAGTACCTGCTTCATAGGCTTGTTATGAGGACAAAATGAGCTGATACTTATGAACTTCTTATCACAGCATTGTGAATGGGGTCTGGCACCTCCAACAGTCAACCTGAAGGCTGTAGAGTGGCTGTATTTTTCATAGTCACAGGAAGGCCCTGAATGCTGCTCTGAAGATGAAATAATCGCGAAGCAGTTGTACAGGAAACAGGGAAGAGAGAACTGGTTTCTGAAAACCTTCCAAGTTCTGCTCTATCAAGGCTGAGCTATATTCCTGATCCTAGATTCTACAGTGGGGATAGAACTAATCTGGGAAAAGTGCCAGTGTGACTGAGAAGACAAGAAGATGCTCAGTGAACAGTAGCTATTATGTTTCGTCAGCACACAGAATGTCAAATCACACAAAATAATGCTGACATCATCCTCTGCCAATGAATCCCTTCCAATAGGGAGTATTATGAGTTGGGTACCTAGATGATAAACATGAAGAATGAAAAACAGCATAGTGCAAGGAGTGAAAGCATGTACCTTGGAGTCACACAACCTGCGTTCAAATTCTACCTCTGCTACTTGCAAGCTAGTAGTCAAGTTACTTGTCAAGCTACTTGACATTGTTTAAGTCACTTATCCGATCTCTACTTCTACTTCCTGATCTCTAAAATGGTGCTGATGATGGTAATTATCTTACTATACCAGGCACACTTAGACCAGGATCTGACACTTGTTAAGGGTAAAGTAAGTATCAGGTGTTGTTATTGTTGTTATCATTATCATCACTATCACTATTATTTATTGATCCAGGACTCCCTTCAGTGAGTCTAGATTACTCAGCATTATTCAGTAGATATGACCCTACTGTATTCCTTAAATGTCTGAGGTATCACACAGTATGAAATGAAGACTATAGTATCCTTAATATAATTCACAAAAGGAAAAGCCCACAATATCCCAAGGCCATCAGCCTTCTCAGCCCCTACAAAGTGCAATTACCCAATTAAGGCCGCAATTACCCAATTAAGGCCACAAAGGGACCTGGTTGTCTCTTCAGGCCAGTTTGCTGGGAAAAGATGGGATGAGGGCCTTCCCAGAGTCATTTCCTAGAGAGAAGTTCCCAAAGGACTCTAAAGAAGGTCGTGGGAACCCCAACCTCAGAAATTTGGCAAGCAGAAATCCAAGTGGTCATCTATCTAAGAAGGAGTTGTAGACTGTTGACCAGGGATTTTAACTGGATGGACTTCTTAAGAAAAATCTGAAACTTTCTAAATTCATCCATACTTGGTTTGTTTTTTTTTCCTTATTCCTGCCTATTTAATTGAAGTAAGCAGTAAAAAAGGCTAATAAAAGGATGCACGTGCTTTTCTTGAGCTACAGCAAGCAAAGTTCTGGGAGCTAGACAGTGTCCCACTCCAGAGGCAGAGGAGAAACAAACTCAGGGTGCAGCAAGGCAGCTTGTTGAGGTCATGGGCCTGCTACATAGAAGTAAAGGCTCATCAGAGAGTGGTCCTGGCCTAAGAAGAGCCCTGGACAGGAGCCAAGCTATGGAAACGCTTGGGGTGGGTGAGACTCCCTGACAGCACAGCCTGGCCGAGACATTCTTTTCAACCATCTCTACAATCCTCAAAGATCAGCTTAAGCAGCTAATACAGCTGCTGTGCTCACTAGTCACTAGACATACTCCAGTCTATACACTTTACAAATACGCTTTTTGTTAGGAAAGAATGTTAATAGGGCTTTATTTTAGAAACTAGAAATGCCATGGGTTCTGAAGAATGGGCACATACCTGATAACAAACTTCCCAGGGGCACAGTAATCATCTAATTTCTATAAGACAAAATTCCAAAGCTATTACAGTGGGAAGAGGGTTGCCAGGCTGATGTAAAAATCGCTAATGGCTTAAGTCTACAGAGGATCAAAGAGTAATGATGGAGCAGGCGAATACTTAAATAAGAGGCTTTCCATAAATCTACTTTAACAACTGTATCCATCAGCCTAGGCTAAATTACAGCATGGTGACTAACAACCTCCGAATCTCAGTAGCTTATAAAAACAAGGCTTCGTGCCTCACTTACATGGCTTGTCCATCACAGACTGGTTGTTCATCACAGCTCTGCTCCTATCATTTTCATTCTGAGTCCCAGGCTGATGAAACAGCCCCTACCTGAGACAAAGCCAGATTTACAGCAGAAGGAAAAGAGAAGGTAGCAGACCATATAATGGCTCTTCAAGTTTTAGCTCAGAAATGACACGTATCGCTTCTCAACTTTCATAGGACAAAGCAAGTCACATGGTCAAGCCTAGCATCAGTGGGGCAGGATCTGACACATGATAAGGGTAAAGTAAGAGTAAGTCTTCCCCAAGAAGGGTGTGATGTTGTCATAAATAAGAAATATATTTTGGTGTCCATCCGTGGTTCTTGGCTCGTAGCTCCTAAAACTCTTATAATTATCTAAATGATTAGAGCATAAGAGCATCTTTTGTTACAATATTTAGTTTTTGTCCTTCATTCCTGAAATAGCTCCAGAACAAGGTGATTGTTGGAAGGCTCTTAGATAACTACAGGACAGGAGCTAGTTGCCAGGGAAACCAACCATGTGATTAGAGGACTGGAACTTTCAGCCCCATCGCCCACCACCCTTACCTCAAGAGGCTGGAGGTCGAATCAATCGCCAGTAGCCAATGACTTAATCAGTCATGCCTATACAATGAAAACTCCATTTTAAAAAAATGTTTTTAAGGATTGCGTTTGGGGACCTTCCAGGCTGGTGAACACATGGAGGTGCTGGGAGGAGGTGTGCCTGGAGAGGGCATGGAAGCGCCACATACCTTTCCTTATTCATATCCTTTCGTAAATCAACCAGCCATCCAGTAAGTAAATGTTTTCCTGAGTTCTAGCAAATTATCAAACAAAGGAGCGGGGCATGAGAACATACAATGACAACCTTGACTTGTAATTGGTGTCTGAAGTGGCGGGGGGGGGGGCAGTTCTGCAGGACTAAACCCCTCACCTGTGGGATCTAATGCTAACTCCAGGTGGAGTGTATCAGAATTGAATTGAATTGTAGGACACCCAGTTGGTGTCCCCCTAAAACTGGAGGACTGCTTAGTGAGGGGAAACACCCCGTACATTTACTCAGTAAGTGAGTAGACATCTACCATAATAACACATATTTTACAATAGTTAATAGTAGCAAACATTTATCAAACACTGACTGCCTACCAAGCACATTTCTATTATTTAACCCTCGCAATAAACCTATGAGGCACACATAATTATTATCCTTCATTATATTGATCAATAAAAAATAAAGAGAAAATTTAGGTAATGTGTTCAAGGTCACATATCTGGGATGTGGTGACCTTGGGATTTGAACACACAGACAAATTGGAACATACATTTGAGTGGTTTCCTTAAGAGTGACAATGGATTTGCTCTGACTCATCTATGTTTTTCTGGCACAAAAAGTAAGCAATATAGATAATAGTCTGTTACTATTATGCCTTACAGTTTAATGCAACATGTAACTTCCACAAAAGGGTCACAGATAAAAGAGAAAATGGTTCTTTTTATGACAGTGATCTAGGATGCAGGGAGCAGTATTTACAGAGAACATTGGGCTCATAGTGGAATAGTAGGAAAGGCTGATGTTGGTGTCAGCCCAACCATGGTTTGTTTTCTGCCTCTGTAACTTACTTGCTGTGTTTACTTTGGACACTCAAGCTTCAGGTCCTTTGTATGGAAAGTGGATGTAGAAATACCCATTTCACAGGGTTGTGTTGAGAATTACATGAGATAATGTATGTAGAATGCCTGGCTTGGTGACTGCACATCCATAAGAGATATTCAGCAAATGGTAGTTGCTGTCATTACTGCTGCTACCATTGTTACTGAAGAAAGAATAGAATTTTGATATGAATATTTATGAAAGTGCAGTCTATGCAGAGGGATCAGTGGGACCAGTATAGAGGCAAAAAAGAACAATGAAATGCTGTGCTTTAGGAAGCTAATTGGGCAATGTGTACTGGAAGGGTTGGCCCCAGGAGAAATCAGACACTGGAAATGATCTGGAAATGCATTGTCCAAGCTAGAAATGAGGAACACCTGAAGCAGAGGTTGAGCAGGGGAAATGGTGAAGAAGGGAAGGTTGGGGAGACATCCCTGGATGGAAGTCTCTGTCTATACCAAAGCTGGGTAGAGCTCTCTTGCTGTGTCTTCTTCTAAGCAGGACCAGTGGGTTCATCTGAACAGGGTGCAACATGCCTCTCAATGTACAGACCCATAACCCACCCTCATGAGTACAGTGACTTAGCCAGGGGGTCCCAAACCTGGCTGACCATTCTTTGGAGTCCACTGAAGTAAGGACTCCTGAGTCTTCTCTCGAACAGACTCAGGAGATCTAGGCTGGGCTGATTCTGGAATAGCTCATTCATGGACTGGCATTTAGGAATAGCTTGGTGAGGTCACCTTGTCACACTGCCTGCAGCCCACGATGTGAGGGCAGAGGGACTATCCTTGGCTGTCGTATAGTCTTAGTTCTTGAATATAAACTCTTGGAATGATTTGGAACTAGCCAAAACCAAAACAAAGCAAGGTGAGAAGAAACCCAAAATGAGAGATAGGCAGGCCTTTCCTAAGGAACATACCCAGCCAGCTATGAAGACTGAAAGTTGGAAGTTGTGTGAGTAAGTATAGGGAAACCAGACCACTTTTCTTTTAGTTCTACAGAGATCACTGAAGGAAGTGGAAAAGCTCTCACATCTATCTACTAATGAATCCATTCGTTTATCAGTTGTTTATTGAGCAGTTTACACGTGAGGTACTCTGGAAATTGCTGGGGATTTAGAAACAGATATTGTCTCTTCCCTCAAGGGGTTCCTGGGCAAGGGGAGAACAGGTACATGCTATCTAAAGTGGGCTACACTCTCACGATTGTGTGAACCAATTTGGTAGGAAGCCGTGATTTCCATCTTGAGGAAGACTTCACACTGGAGAGGATGTTTGAGCTGGATCCTAATGGCTCAAGGGTAGTTGACAAGCAGGGAAAGAGAATATCTTAATCAGCAGTGACTGAGTTGCAAGAAACAGAGATGGACTCAAGCTGGCGGAAGCGAAGTGAAGTATGTTGGAAGAACACATCTCTTTGGGGGAGGTAAGTACCGAAGGTACTTATGAAGGGCTGTAGCCAGAGTCTGGAAAGCTGAGAATTCAAATTACTGCCTTGTTTCCTTTTAGCCCTTTGGTCTTTCATCTCTCTCTGCATGTTTAACTCATTCTTCTCTATCTCTATACGAGCTTTGTACACATAATGAAAAATGGCCAGCTTCGACACCTTTGTGTATGGCTTTGTTCCACTTCCCAGTAGCAGCTAACCACAGAGAGCAGCAAGCGATACCTTGTCTTCTAAGTGACTTCAGGTTCAGTTAAAGTCAGAATGTGTGTATGTGTGTGCGTGTGAGTGTGCGTGTGTGTGCGTGTGTGTGCGTGCACGCGCGCACGTTGAAGGGAGTGGAGTGTTAGTGATAGAGACAGAGGAACCAAAAGTGTTAACGCACTGAAGAAAAAGCTGAGTCAACTTGGCAGAAGAGATGAGTGTGCAGGGGAGAGTGGGTGGCCAGCAAGTTGGAAGAGGAAGAGGAGGACTGGAGTCATGAAATGAAGGGTCATGGGGTCAAGGGCCCTGAGGAAAGAGGAAAGTTGTGGATCAAACTTGGATTTCTTTAGGCTGAGTTTGGTAGTTAACCTCCCCATTCCCATCACACTTATTTCTCTGCTGTGGTTCCACCAAAAAGGGTATTTTTTTTTAATCTGGCAGAAAAATAGATTATATCTCCATATCACCTTTATGCATAAAATTATCCAGTCAGATTCCTTTCCCTGTGATAACTGCCTACTATTTCCTTTCTAGATGTTAACCACATCTAATCATTCACAGGAAGCAGTCTATGTAGGAAGGACGAGCTCCTGGGACAAGCGTGGAGGGGACCAAGTCAGAGCTGTTCTACGCCTTCTGTATACTCTACAAATGTTGGTCGTCAGAGGAGAGAGCAAAAAGGGAAGAGGTATGTGGGTGTGTTGAAGAAGCATAGTTAATGACACATAAAGAAATGATCTGGAAAATATGGGAGTGGTGGATAGAGAGCCTCTTAAACTGCCTTGTCACTTATGGGTCATAAACAAAATGTTCTGTCCCAGAAATAGGAGGTCCCAGCACATGCACTCAACGAGATGGAAAGAGAGGATGAAGGGCTCGAGGAAAAGTCTGGGGTTGAGAGACCCGTCTTTAGTGCTGTACTCATCTTCATTTCCCACGGGCCACTTTGGGTACTCTAGTGCCCTAACCCCTTTCCCTCTGCAAGGACTTTTGCCTGTTTCTTGGCTTGCGGCCTGTATATTCTAGAGTGCCCTCGCAGTTCAAATATCAGAAAATGTGTTCATCCTTTTCTCCCTCCTATCCTACTCCTCAGGGGCAACTGCTTTTTCCCGCCCCCCCCCTTTTAATTCCTCCCACCCTTCTACCCCTGACCTACTGATGTTGTGATCTCCCCTTAGGAACTGGATCTCTGAAGGCAAAGTGTCTCCCGCATGCTCACCCGGGGCCTAGTGCACCCAGGGTATGGTTTGTGGGTCCACGTAGGGCACGAACCCAGGACCTTCTGCCCGTAAAGCAGATATGCTAACCACTACACTATGAAGCCACCCTAGGGGCAACCTTTTTAAACATACCTACTAGCTGTGTGATCTTGGGCAAATTACATAACTTCTCTATGCCTCAGATTCCTCATCTACAAAATGTCACTAATAATAGATCTATTTCATAGGATTAATGTCAAAATTAAATGAAGTAATTCATGTAAAGTCTTCACATAGTAATTCAGTAAATGTTAGCTATCATTATCATAGTTCATTATAATCCATTGGTTTGATTGTCTCCCTCCTGGACTGTGATCTCCTTAAGAAATTTGTAAAGTGATGGTTACATCGAAGGAACTCAGCCAAAGGTAGCTATTTTTGTTGTTAGCATTGTTGAAGACTGTAGAAAACTTTCCTTGTTCATCCGAATATTACCAACCCATGACACAGAACCCAACACCTAGCATCTTCTCAGTGGGACCACCATTAAATGAATGGTCTCTGTTGTTTTCAAAATTGTCATTATAGAAGAAAATGCACTGATTATTGTGATGTTTCTAAATTTTTTCCCTTCAGAGCCTGTAATGCACTCTTGTGAACATTCTCAATGATGGCAGGTCTTCATTCATCACCTAGTTCTGGGATTTTCAAGCTGGAAGAGATCTAAGAGATCATTTAATCCAATCACTTTGCTTTAGATCAATTGGCATCTGAGACAGTTGGCATGACTAAGGTCACACAGCCTGTCAGGTACAAAGCCAAGAAGATGGGCTTGATTTTCAAAAACAGCTTAAAGTCATCTGTAGTTAGGTTTGGAGGTAAAATGGGTGAATCAGCTGAAAAATATCGATTTGTTTAAAATTGTGCTAGGAGTGAAAATAAACTAGACTTCCTTGTCTCATAGGAGTGAAGGCAGTTCCAAAAGAAGAGTCCCCAATATGCTGGGATGCTATCACTGAAATATGTGTGCTGACTTTGAAGGGGAGTTTCAAAACCAGCTCCATCCCATCCCTAACAGCTCTCAGGATGTTCCTCCCTGTCCAGGTCACAGATTGTTCATTACACACTTCCTTCCTGTGAGGTTACAGACCTGGAAAGCCTAAGCATCCTACCTGATCTCAGTTCTAGACATTGATTTAGGGCCTCTTCCTGGTGCTCCTTCTAACTTGATGCTTTAGAGAGTTTCATCAACCCAGATTCCTCCTCCGGACAGAACACAGAACATGATACGAATGATTCTTTCCTCATTTCTCCCAAGGTTGGTACATAACTAGCCTACTCTAGATGCCTAGGAGAGAAGTTAATTCAGTACACACAGTGAATGCCTTGGGACATTAGGGCTTAATCTTCTTGCCCAACCAGGTGAAGAAAGGCTTCAGTTAGCTGTCCCTGTGATTTCCAATCAAAGTCTAGTGTCTTTGCTTCACGTTACCAGAGATGCAGGTCCACCCTGTCCCCAACCTCTCTCTCCAGCCCTCGGCCTCACTGGAATGTTCAGTCAGGACAATGCTCTTGTCAGTGACGAGCTTTGATATGTTTGTTAAAAAACAAAACAACAGGTTTTTTGGGTTTTTGTTTGTTCGTTTGTTCGTTTGTTTTAGTCAAGTTAATACCAAGACAGACAACTACAGTAGTAAAAGTTCTACGGGAAAGTGGCAAACTAATCTTGTTTAGAATCAGTTAACAGTAGCTGTTGTAAATTAAGTAATATTTTTCTCCTTGTGGAAGTGAAAAGACTCTGTTTCACTAGAAGGTTCAGAATAGCTCCTTTGAACTATGATTCTTAACTCCTCATCGAAAACTTCTATAGATCCCTACCTCACTGATAGCCCCGTTTCCCAGGTCTTTAAGATGGAAGGAAAACAATAACCTACAAAATCTTTCCCCAAGGAGAGTGCCTTCATGGGAGCTCGGAGGACTTCAGGTTTTCACACGAAGTGCTGGCTGAGGGCTGGTTTATTTCCCTGCTCAGTGGCTCCACTTTCTAGGTAGCCCTGCAGGTATAGCTTTGTAATTGTATAAAGCATTTCCTATAGACTTTGCCAGACAAGTGGAAAAATTATGGCTCTAAAAATGACTGTTCTCTTTTGAACAAGAAAATTCCACATTTTTGTGGAGAGAGTAATGTACTATAGTGGCAGCAGACAGATGTGTTTCCAAAAATAGATTGTAAAGCAACGCTTGTGAGGCTATTGAGAACCTTGTGGGTCATGTGAATACATTCTCCAGAATTGCTAAACTAAGTTCAAGCACCTATTGACCTTAAAAGGCTTTAGCTCCATACATATTTATTTCCTCCACAGTCGTTGAAATCATTATTATAAAAGGTCAAATATCTTTATATGTTCGAAGAAGAGAGAGAAGTGACAATAAATTTTCCTGTAAGAGCTTTTAATACAAAACTTAACCAAACATAGTTTGTGGAGTGTTGGATCCTGATTTAAAAAATCAAACATAAGCAGATATTTTGGGGCCAGTCAGAGAAATTTGAATATGGATTGAGTATTAGATGGCAATTAAGGAATTATTGTTACTTTTGTGAAATAATAATAATATTTTGGTTATATAATTAAATGTCATTTTTAAAAAGATGCATACTAAAGTAGTTGTCATTTTTAAAAAGATGCATACTAAAGGCAAGTATGATGTCTGGAATTTATTTTAAATACTTTATCAACTATGTATAACAGATGATCCTGAAGGGGCTAAATGTCAATTATTAATATAGGTGATTAGTAAGTTGGGATTTATTATAACATTCTCTTGATTTATAACATTTAAAAATATTTCATAATGAAGTGTTTTAACAATAAAATAAATACAAATAAAAAATTCAAAAGAAAGACTTTAATACTACAAACAGGTCACAAAAGAAATATAGACATTTTGCCAATAGAAATAATAATGAACTGGAAATAGGTCATGTGCAAACCTAGTACAAAGCAAACTTAGTTTTTCAATGAACTTTGTCAATAATACATGAACAGATACAATGATGATGTAGAACACAGGAGCTTAACCATGATAAAGAAATTAGAAGGTTAAAATGTTTCATTTACATTCATTCCAAAATACACTTTTAGAATTTAAAAAAGTGAGTTTTGTAATATATCCTTGATAATTTATGTAAAAATTATTATCCATGTAAATGAACTATAATGTTAATACATTTAGTGTTGGTTGATTTTTTTAAAATATGAGTTAAATTCACAGATTCTTTACATTAGTGGAAAAGCAAAACAAATTGCATAAACCCCAGCAATCAGGAGCGAGGGTGTTTCTTTGTGTATAATGCAGAACAGGAGCTGCATGTTATTGTGTAGATTTTCACATGTCTTAGGACACATTGCCTTTGAGGGTGACCTTACTGGAAGATGCTTCCTCATGGTCAACTTCACATCATCAGCAGGACTTCACATAGACTTGTTAGTAGTGGGATTCCGACTTAAGTCACAGCCTTATCCTGGCCTCTGCGGGCACATCTAGACTGTTTTCTAAAAGCCTACCAAGGCCAGTTTGGAGGACATGGATTTGAAGGTATCGCTGAAGAGCCTCCTAGGACAGAACTCATCCTAAGAGAGAAGAAGAAACCAGACATAAAGCCTTAGTCATTGAAACGTGGGGAGTGTTCTAAAGAGAATAGAGTGAACTAATTCTGCATAGTAGGGCATCCCAGAGGATCCTCTTAAATTAGGATAACTTGAGGAGAGTTTGGGGACCTTTTATAGGGTAAAGGGGACCTCAGAGACAATGCAGCAAAATGGGTTGGAACCTACAGAGATCTGCCATACAGAATCATGAGGGAAAGGAGTGGTTACTGTCAGCAGATGGAGGGAGTTGTGAGGAGGACACCCTGAGAAGAGCAGTGACTTTTAGTGCAAGGACACAAGCAGCCCAAGGTGACCACACAGGGAAGGAAACAGGAATAAATACTCCCTCCTTGCAGGATCTCCTGTCAGAAGGGGAGAGCCTGGCTGAGAAAGAGCAGGAAGTGAAGCATGGAGAGTGGGTGTGGGGCACATGGAGAGATCTGCACATAATTCTTTCACTGTCCAATATCCACAGAGCAGCCAGAGTAGTATTTTTAAAATCTTTCTTGGTGTCATTCCTTTATTCAAACCCTTCCACAGCTTTTCCTCACACCTGGAAGCCCGTGGGGCCATCACTGCCTGGATGTCACCTTCTCTCTGGTCTCGCCTCTGAGCACTGTTCCCGGGCATCCTCAGCTCACAGTCTTGCCGTTCCAGGACACATCAGGCTTTCTTGATTCAGGGCTTTCATCCTAGCCTCTGTATGGAAGATTCTTTGTATCATTCATGTCACAGCTCAACAGTGACCTTGGAAATGCCTTCCCTTACTACCCTATTTAAAATAGTTATCTTTCTTCAAGTACCTTTCTGTCATCTTACCCTGGGTTTAGTGCTTCCGTATTTCTGCATCCCTGAGGTCCGTGACCTGGGTGCTGTGCTTTGAAAAATGGCCCTGCTCCAGCCTTGCCCTTTCCATAGAGCAAGAAGTGCACAAGGCCAAGGGAATGTGCCCCGCAAAAGCCCACACCTTAGGGTTCAATCTGAGAAGCGAAATCACACACATATACTATGTACACACATATACATGTATACATATATGGGAGGAGAGAGATTTGTCACAGAGATTAGATCTCATACAGTTGTAGGAGTGATTAAACTGTTGTCATGGTGTCTGATGTTGAAGCTTGAAGTCCACAGGGTGGACCATGGGGAAGGGAAGATGGTTATGAAGTGGAGAGATCAAGAGTAAGCTGGAACCCACAGCATGAGCTGGAGCCCCATGAAAATGAATAGAAACCTGGGTCAGTTCTTGTTAACTCTGACCTTTAGAGTGTGGGTGTTCCTTGTCACAGAGCCAAACACACACACACCTGACCCAGGAGTCGGAGAAGCTGAAGGAGGACCCAGGGGGAGAGCAGTCGCAGGCTGCTGCCACACGGGCAGGAGGTGAGCCAGCATATTCGCAACTGTGCACGTGACTTAAAAAATGGCTGTTGCTTCCTCTCTGGCCACCAGATCTTCCACAAGAAACACAGGAATCCTGAGGTGGAGGTGGCAAAAGAAAAGGAAAGGTTACAGGCTAGCCTTCCCCCGTTATTACATGTCTGAGTGAAATCCTGAAGAAACCAAGAATCCTGTATTTGAACATTGCAGATCATTATGACGACATATTCGTCAAGATTGTTGGATAAAACATGTTTTATTTTTATATTGATTTATAAATTTTAAATATTTAGACTTTGTGAGGGGAGGGTATCAGTGTGTCAACAGCTGGGAGACTGACCCAGGGTAATTTACACGGAGTAAATATCCCCCAGGTGCACAGTATCCTTTTTTTCACTTATTTAGGATAACGATAGCATGTATCAAGTCAGAAAGAATTTTAAATTCTTTTTAAATTTATATTTATTTTTTGAATTTGCATGATTCAAAACTCAAAAGGGAAAAATGGTAATTAATGAAAAGTGTCCCTCTGATTTCTGTCCCCCAGTAGCCCAGTTCCTCTCTTCAGGGCAAGAAATGCTGCCTGTTTCTTACGTTCTCTTCCAGAGACATTCTCTGCATATATAAACGAATTTGTACCTCTATCTCCACACTTTAAAATATTTAACCTAAATGTTAACATATTATTTGTACTGTTTTTCACCTTGCTTTTGTCATTTAATGTATCTTAAAGATTGTTTTGTATCACCACTCGAAGAAGAGCTTCCTCCTTCTTTGTTTATAGCTGCATTAGGTTGTCACCAATCTTTTGCTATTCCAAACAATGCTGAAGTGAATACCCTTGAACATACATATGTCTGTAGGAAAAAATTGTAGAAGTGGGATTGCTGGCTCAAATGGCTTGTACATTTAAAATTTGGGAGGTGTGCCAATTGCCTTCCTTAGAGGATATATCAAGCTACACGCTCATCAGTGCTGTAGGAGAATGCCTGTTTCTCCT
The DNA here is from genome assembly GCF_902729225.1 of Pteropus medius. Classification (NCBI taxonomy): domain Eukaryota; kingdom Metazoa; phylum Chordata; class Mammalia; order Chiroptera; family Pteropodidae; genus Pteropus; species Pteropus medius. The sequence continues at coordinate 4,602,758 of NW_024342644.1, read as the reverse complement.
TCCTTTTGCTAACAAAGCATAGGAAATGTCCTTGAAAATGCACCACTCAGACTTCTTGATGCAGAAAATGTTATTACTGCTGTGTTCTGAATCTACCACTGTGAATGCACGGAGGACAGGCTTCCCACATGCTGCTCCCAGCTAGTGACTGAGGGAAGCCAAGACACTAACAAAGGCCCAGTGCAAGATATGGGATTCCTCTATAGGTGACTTCAGCTCAACCCTCCATCAGTCTGACCAAACTCTCTTAGACCTGTGCTGACTCTGAGACTCCCCATATCCAACCCTCCTTTCTTCTTTCCCTTGTTCCTTCCCAGGGGTCTTATCAGCATCATGGTCCTAAGGCTCTCTCCACTTCCTCCATCTTCCTCCCCTTGTTCCTTCCCAGAAATTTTCCCCAAATCATCTCTTGCATTTCTAATCCCATCTTGGTGCCTGCTTCTCAGAAGAACTTGAGTTTTTCTTATTATGAGTGAAGTGGCATGTTCATGTATTTAAGAAACATTTATATGTTTTTTTCCATGAGCTATCTTGCCATCTCCTTGCCCATTTTTCTATTGGGGTAATAGACTTTCTTACTGACCTATAGGCTCTCTTTATATTTGAGGAAAATCAGAACTTTTAAAGATGAATTGCAAAAATTTTTTTTTATAGTTTATGTCTTCTGCTTTTATTTATGGTGTCTCCCCCCTCCATGCAAAAACTACTTTTTTTGTGGTCAAATTTATTTTTCTATTTTTTCATAGCATCTGGATTTTATCTTAAACTTTGAAAGTTTTTTACTACTCGGAGAAGATTTAAAATTTTTTTCCATCAGTACTTATTTTTAACACTGAAATCTTTGATCCTTCCTGAATTTATTCTGGTATAACATATGAGGTAAGAATCCAAAATTAATTTTTTTCCAGATGGCTACCTGTTGTTCCAACCCAATTTACCAAATAATCTTTTCCTTACAAATTAGAAATGCCACCTTTATCATGTAGTAAATTTCTATTTGCACTTTGGTCTTTTTCTCTATGCTTCATTTGATTCTACCGACCTTGGAGAGATGCTTTGGCCTGTATTTTATTAGTCTAGTATTATAAAAAATAAACAGGCAGGTATCCAAGGCAGATATAAAGACGATGCTTTATAGAACTCCAACTTTGGGGAGTGTAACTGACCAAGGACCCTAGCTGCTGTGCCCTGAAATTCACTGAACTGTGTATTCTGAGGCAGTGCTCCCCAAGGACTGCTCCCAGTGGTAACTTGGGGAGCAGAGATGCTCAGGCAGGCTGTTCTGGAAGAGAGGGAACTCCTCTCATAGCTGACTTTGACTTCCAGACTACCCAATGGCTTTGCTGAGCCTCCTTTTCATTGCATGGGAAGTCAAGGACACTTCTACTCACTGTCTTTCCCTCTTTCCTTTGTGTGCGGTCAGAAGTGCATGATGGTCTAATGGTTCTCCCAGCCTTACTCGGCTTTCTTCTCATTTTCTCTCACTCAGGCATTTTTTTTTCTACTATAATCCTTGTACTTTTAATTCCAATTTGACATCTGATTCTTGAAAGACTTGCAAGCTTCCTGTTCTTATAGCCATTAATATATTTATTGGTGCTTTCCCTACATACCCATTATAACTTTACTTATATGTTAGATCCTTGGCTCTTGGCTACCTGCTTCACTCTCTGCACACTAGGAATCACTTTTTTTCTCAGTTGAGCAAGGCATCCTCTCTCTTAACCAGAGAGACACAGTCAGAGATCATTAAATCTATATGTCAGTAAGTTAGGACTTTCACACTTTAGAGCTCACATAGCAAAAATGAATGGAAGAGTCATCTTAAGAACAATTCACGTCTGACCAATTATACAAAGAGCTTCATTGGGGTGTACCCAAAAAACAGAGCTGCTCCCAGGGGCTGAGATCATACTTTTGTCTGTAGGTGAAGCAGTACTAATACATCATCTAGATCCACCCAATGATGAATAGACACACCCCTGAATTTAGTTAAATATCACCCCTCCTGCCTTTTCTGAAGTTCAGTGTTTCCAATGCTGTGATTTAATTGCAAACATTCTTCCTCTTTCCATTTTCACAGATTCTGATATTCTGGAGAAACCAAGTGTTACTTGAAGACTAAAGCTCAATTATTAATCCTTTCTCAGAATTCCAGGAAAATGTTGTTTTCAAGCATGAAATGCTTCACAAAAGACCTGTTGACTTCCGGCCTGACCCAATCCTTTCATGCTGTGGCATGCATGATGTACAATTGTTTTGGAATGTCTCTGAGACATGACTTCTGTATGTGAATCTTCCCTTCGAGACTCTTTGGGGCTTGATTAGTCATTAGTCATCCCATTTCATTGCCAATGAGATGTTTGTGCGAAAAAGAATTTTTCAATGGTTTACTTAACTGATCTGATTAACATTTAGTATTTGGGTCCTAATGTATCAGTTATAGACATTTAGTCTCTCATTATTAAAAATGTCTGCCTCTTCCACTGTGCAAAGGATAATGTACATGAGCAACATATGAGTGGAGTTGATCTTAGAAAGAAATTAGGGAGGAGAATATTATATAATCTCCGATATTTTAGGGATAGCCTGAATTTTCACCAGGTGACCTCACTAATTTGTATTAGGCTTGACTCAAAAGTTCCTATCTGCTTGCAGACCATCCCAGTTTGGTACTCAAGCTGAAATGATGTGCAACCCAACCCCATTTCTTTTTTTCCAGGCCATTTATGCTCCAATGTCAATGGGATATACTTCTCTTAAACTAAATTCTGTAGCAGGTCACTCGTGATAAAAGGCTTGTTGAGCAAGCCAGTGCTGTCGTGCCTGAGGCCTGCACTCTTCATTGGAGTGAACTGTGATGAACCATCGCCACTTTAAAACGAACTTAAGTATTAATGAAAAGGACCAACCCTCCTAAAACTGCCTTAGAATCTTGACAATGTGCTATTTTATCAACTTTTAAATGTCACAAAGAAGAAATCCTAATAAAAAAAATCTCCACCTATCCTCATACGGCTTTGTGCATCTATTTTAGAACTGTGAAATCCATTCCAATCTGTATTGATATATGCATGTGGCTTTCACTTGGATCAGAGTGTATATAGAATGTGTCCTACTTCTTTTACTCATTTCAGTATTACAACTGCAACCATGATATTTATTATTTTTAATAGCTACGTAATATCTCATCATCCATATGTAATTTACTGCACTAACTCTCAATGTTAAACATCTAGGTTTTTTCAGATCTTTGATTTTTAAATATCCTAGTAATGCCATTATAAATATTTATATATGTAGCTTTGAAAAAATGTATTTCTTTTGTGATAAATTCCTAGAAATAGTATTAGTGAACCAAAGAATATAAATATTGTAATGACTTGATAGGTAGCCAAATAGCCCTCCAAAAAGCACAATACATATTTATAAGGCTACTATTATAAATAACATATAAGACATCTTAAAAAAATAATTGATTATATGTTGCTATAAAATATAAAGAAAAATATAATAAAGTGCCAATGAGCAGTTCAAATTAACAAGACTTAAGAAGGAGCAACGCACAGGAGAGGCAAGAGACTTAGGCTGCTCTGTCTTAACTGAGGAGGCTTTCAAGGTGAGAATGTCATGTGTGAGGTATTGATCAGTCTTGCTGGCAGTTTACTTTTGATAAAAATTGGATTTAAGTTGGGATTGGAGGAAGGTTATGTTATTAGTAGCAAATAATCAGGGCAACGGAGTGTATCAAGGATGGGTTTGGGATCCAGACATAGGTTGAAATCTCAGATTCATTTTTTTAACTGTGTGGACTTGGGCAAGGTACACATCCTTTCTCAGCCCCTTTGAGAACTGTTGTAAGAATTAGAGGTGGTGCATGTAAAACAAAAGGTAACTATCATCATCATCAAGAACAGTCTGACCTTATGAGTGGTAGAAGGTGGCACAATCTAGAGATTATCATGACTTTGGTAATAAGATCATAAAGCATGCAAAGACCCATGGAGGATGAGGAGGTAAAGAGAAAGAAGAGAAGGAAGAGATGGAGAATGAGGAGGAGAGAAGGAGGTGGAGGAAGAGGTGGCAGAAGAGAAGGAAGAAGGAAGAATGATAATATAGATGGTATGGAAGATAAGGCAACTAATTAAGCTCCAAGTTTTGCTCCTTGTAACAGTCCCACATTAATAACCCTGCAGAAGGTATTCTAAAAGTTATAGGCATTTGAGTGTAATGCTCTGCAATATCCATATCTGGTATGGAAAGAATAAGCTTGAATCAGTGTAACTACTGTGACAGAAATTTTTGATAAGTAACTATAAAGCATATTCAACATCATAGGAACAAGTTGCAGATTTAGGAATATGAACTTGTCTTTGTGCTCTAAAATGAATCTGCCCTCCCCCTTGCTTACTGTCACATGGCATACCCCTACTGGTTCAGAAGGCAGCTGTGGCAATCTGCCCTTATCTGTGAGAATGTGACAAAGGGGACTTTGATGCAACGTTAATCATATTCTGAGCTCCACATAGTACAGGTGAAATCATTAGAACAACAAACATTTTGTCTGATATTCCTTAAGAGACAGCTGATTTTCTCACTCAGTGATGACTGACTTTTTTTTATAGTAATGATGAGGAGGGAGCATGGGGCTTCCAAGGAAGTCAATCATAAAGCAGTCTGAAGAGTAGGAATAGTGGCATGTGTGTTTGCGTATGTACGTGGAGTATGCATGTGTGTGTGTGCACTCTTTGTTACAGTTGTCTCTGTAAATGGAAAACCAGCTGAATCCTCTGAGAATGGTAATTAACCACAGTAGCAAGTGCCTGAGCTATTGATATAGCGAGCACCAAGGCTTCACCAGGCGTGAGAGACTCTGCCCTTCTTCCTCCTCCGTACTTCCCATCTTCTCCAGAATTCTTCCTAAAAAGCACTCACCATTTTTCATCATTATCATAAAGAATGGCTGGAATGTGAGGATGACTAGAACTAACCCTCACCGATTTGTTGTCTAAGTCTTAAACACTGTTCCAGTCTAGTCAAAAAAAATGAAAGTGGAGGGACAGCCCAGCTTATAGACACTGGGGATAAGACGTCAGTGCCATCCGCTGCTGGACTGAAACACTGGGCTATTTATCACACAGAGCCTCATCTGTTCAAAGCAGAGGATTGCTATTTGCTTAGAGAGGAAAGAAAGAATTGATAGCAATATTCCCTAGCTTTTTCATTAGAGGGTTTGAAAAATAGTCTTTCAAAAGAAAGACACTTTTATATTCCAATAGAGTTATGAATGTAACAGCATCGCTGGGCTGAAGTTCATCACCTGCTTTAGTCAACCCTAAGACACAGCAGGACTCCAAACCTTCCCTTTGAGAATTCTGCTCTGTGAATGAATCTCCTGAATCTTTGGCAATTTTTGTTACTTCACCCCAAGATTTGGCTTATTATTTTTTGGTGAGCAGAATTCAAAAGGCAAACGAAATGGAAATAATAACTGCTTTAGATAAGAGAAGAGCACATTAGCAGAAAACTTACATATGGTCATCTCGATCCTCAGCAAGGAACAGCTTTGAAAATGATTATCTGTCAACTAAATCCTCTTTTTATCTCCAATTTTCAGAAAATTCATGAAGTGCTTTAGTGTGAGCCTTTATCATCATCATCATCATCATCATCATCATCATCATCATCTCATTATTATGTTGGGCTTTTGTAGTCTCTTTAAATCTGGAAATTTATATCTTGCAGTTCTGAAACATTTCTTTATTATGTCATTGATAATTTTCTCTTATTTTTTCTAACCTTTATAAAATCTGTTAGCTGGATTTGGAGCCTCCTGGAATGATTCTCTAATTTTCTTACTTTTTACTCCTATTTTCCTTCTTGTTTTACATCCGGGGAGATTTCCATCAACATTACTATTCAACATTTCTATGGAGTGTTAAAATTTGGTTAGCTTATTTGTTTTTTATTTCCAAAAGGTCTTTCTTGAATTTTGTTCTCTTTTTTTAGAATCTTCTTATTGTTTCTCATATTCATTTATGTTTTAGCATCCTATTCTTGTTTTTTCTTACTGCTCTTGAGGATATTAAATGTAGTTTTTTAAACTTTTTTTTTTGCATTGTTTTATTTCTTCTGGGTTATTTTGTTTATTTGTTCATTTGTTTGTTTTGGACTCTCTTACAGCCAAATCGTTAGCCATTACCTATAGATAGATACAGATTTCCCCTCACTTCCTGGAAATTTCTTTTTCTAGGCAAAGTGAACAACCGAAGATCCTGCTTAATGCCCTGAGCACCAAGAGGCTTCCCCTTCCCTGCTTTCCTCCATGGTCATTCCTAAGTGGGGCCTTAATGCTACAGTTGTCCAGCATGTGGTACAAAGTAATCTGTAAACACTTCTTAAAGTTTTCTTCCTCAATCCACTACTTATTAGCAATTCCTCTGAGGCTATAGGTATAGGGTGAGGAAAGGGAGCAACACAACAAGAGTGGACGGTATGGAAATCATGCTCCAAGCCAGTCTGTAGCATTTGTATTTGATGGTAGGTGAAGAAGTAAAAAGATGAATGGAAGTGGTATATGTCTCTCTCTCTCTCTCTCTCTCTCTCTCTCTCTCTCTCTGTGTGTGTGTGTGTGTGTGTGTGTGTGTGTGTAGCTTTTCAGATGGTAGGCTTCAGAACAGGGTGATAATATGTCAAGCCAGCTTTTTAATTGAAACATTAAAAAAACATTGGGAAAACTTAGTATTAGAAATGCCAGTTTTTAGAAGTCTTTTTGGGGGGGACCACTAATAGCCTTATGGGGATTCTGCTGCATGTATTGAGTTGTTTTTCTCTTGCTGCTTTCACAATTTTCTCTTTGTCTTTGATGTTTACCATTTTTTATTTCAACTTGTCTCATTATGATTCTTTGGGTGGATCTTACTTGGAGTCTTTTGAACTTTCTATAACTGGATGTCCATATCTCTTCCAAGATTTGGGAAGTTTTCAGCTTTCATTTTTTTAAAACAAGTTTTCTGTCTTTTTCTCCATTTCTTCTTCTTCTGAGACTCCCATGATGTGAGTGTTCATTTGATTGATGATAACCTATAATTCATGTAAGCTTTCTTCACTCTTTTTTACTCTTTTTTCTTTTTGTTCCTCTAACTGGCTAATTTCAAATGACCTCTTTTCAAGTTCACTGGTTCTTTCTCCTGCATCTTCATTGTATAAATGAGCATGCTAACACACAGTATCTCATCCTAAGATAGGCAGTTTTTCATGTAAGTGTGCATAGACCACAAGCCACCAGATTTTCAGTCCACATTGGCCTCAAGGAAGAGTTAGAAAATCTTTGTATGAATGGTCAAGGCCAGGGAAGTTTTGTAATTTTGGTGTGAGGGAGTGGAAATTTGGTGTGACAGAAAGTAAAGCTGTTGAGAGTAAGTAAATCTTTGGATTGGTTTCTCCTGCATAGCTGACTGGCCCAGGGTTATCTGTCGCCTGAGGGACATTTTGGATAATTGGGGAAAAACACTTTGGATTGGCTTTGCTCAAGGCTTTATGTTCAAGTAGCTCTATTTTTTCCTTGGTGCACTTTCCTTAGGCATGTTTTTCCTTGTCTCCTCTTGCCACCAGAACACTAAGATCTAGGAGACTGATATTAAAATGAGGACCAGGAGCCGGTATAATGAATGGGTTTCAACTTGTCTATCACTCCACGTGGTTTGTTATAGTTATTTAGAGAGCAGTTTTGATAAGGACCCTTAAGATTTATCCAGGCTCAGAGAGAAAAAACAAGTAATATGATTAATTAGTAATGTGTTCTGGCATATCCACTGTTTTAGGTTGATGCCACAGAAACAGACTCTGAGACTCAAGGAATTGCTTGCAGGAGGTTTATTAGAGTTTACTCAAAAACAATACTTGTAAGGAAACAAGGGAAGCAATATGAGAAGTTGCAGTTGCAACGAAGGCCTCAGCCAATCTCATAGAGAATCTCTAGCACTGAGTTATCCCAAATAAGATGAAATGCAAGGTCTTAGCACTTTTTTCCCAACATCGAGCCTCGAGGGCTGTAACCTTGGGCTAGGTAGCTCCTTTTGGCCAAAGCCATTCTAGGAACACATGCAATTATGAGCCATTAGTGGCCAAAATTCATGGCTGCTGAAGGAATGCATTCATGGGTCTTGAATGGGAGATCTGGGTAGCATACCACAGTATCCACTGTAGCCACTGAAATGAGAGTAGCCATGCATGTGAGACATACTTGTCATTCTTGCCTAGGGAAAAAGGCCAAAGAAATCCTCTGTACTTAAAGTATGACCTTTAGGCCAGAAAAACAAGATAAGACCATGCAAGAAACAAGGGCTAGTTTAGCTCACTAGAGGACAATACTGAGGTTCAGGACGTAAAGTTGTTGTCATAAGTGTTCCTGCACCTGGTCTTGTCTGTTGTGCATATACCTTTCTTGGGAAACTCACATGGAATGACAGCTGCTTCACTAGCAACTGGGGAGGATTTAGGAATTCAGGCCCCAAATTCAGGTCTTCTTTCTCAATATCTTTCCACATTGGTGACATGACTAATACCTATTTAATGCCAGCTCATCTTAACTAATAATATCATTCTCCTTTGCTTACTCCACCCTGACTCTCTTCCATGCCTCCTGCTCTGGAGGTGTTCATGCTAGAGGGTATCAGGGCCCCAGCTGAGTTTTCACCAGTGTCTGCATGGACTGCAGAAGAAGTCTAGAAGCTGAAGTGAGTCTGAGCCCTAGAAAGGGGGTCATTTGAAGCCAAAAGTTCTCTATAATTCTATTTATTCCTACCCCATCCCTAAGCACCTTAAATCTTCTTCCAAACCTTTAACTATAAGAAATACCAGGTACAGCTTGTCTTGAGGCCAGAGTTAGAATAAAAATGTTCTACAGAGTACAGCACTTGTTCTTCTACCTAGGTGAAGTCATGCTTTGTTACTACCAAAATTTCAACATTCTCCAACCTAAATAATGGATAAATTCACTAACAGTCTGCTATTTATACTTCTTTGATTAACTTTATTTTCTCCCTGCTGAAAAAAATCATAGATCTAAAGATGAAGGCTAATACTCTGAAGCTTCTAGGAGAAACCACAGAAAAATATTTTCATAACTTTTGGATAGGCAAAGATGTCTTCAACAAGACACAAAAAGTATAAAAAACAAAATTAAAAATTAGATTTCATCAAAAATATTGTTCATCAGGTAGAACTACCTTATGATCCAGCAATTCCACTTCTGAGTATTTATTTGAAGAAATCTAAAACACTAATTTAAAAAGATATATGCACTCCTACATTTCTTGCAGCATTATTCACAATAGCCAAGATATGGAAGCAACCTAAGTGCTCATAGATAGACAATTGGATAAAGGAGATATGATACTTATATACAATGAAATATTACTTGGTCTTAAAAAAGAATGAACTCATCATTTGCAACAACATGGATGGACCTATAGGGTATTATGCTAAGTGAAATAAGTCAAACAGAGAAAGACAAATACCATATAATCTCACTTATATGTGAAATCTGAGAACAAAATACATGAACAAACGAAATAAATGAACTAACTCATAGATACAGAGAACATTTTTGATGGTTGCCAGATAGGAAAGGGGGCTTGGGGAAATGAGTGAAAAAGGTGAAAGGACTAAGAAGTAAAAGAATACGTGATCTGAACATACTAAATTGAAAGTATAAAAAAGTAGACAACAATGCCTATAATTCAATCATCCAGATGCAATTTCTGCTAACACTTCTTGTTTAAATACATTTTATGTGATTGAAACATTATTACAAATAGATATTTTATTTCGCTTTCTTCCTTTATCATCACATAATAAACAATTTCTCACGACATAAAAACTCGTGAACATGTTTTTACATGGCTGCATCATATGTCATTATATCCAGCAATTTATTTAACCATTCCCCTAATGGTTAGGTCTTCTATGTTTTTGTTTTTCATCACTATAAATGATGTTTACATAAAAAGTTGAGTACCTAAAGTTTTATTTCCTGAGATTTAGGATATATATTGAAGTAGCATTCCCAGATTCTTTTTAAAAATAATTAAAGAGGTAGTAGCGAAAAAACTACATCTGGTATTTCTACTCAGTGGTGTAGTGACATGACATCCTGCCATGGAGATGAATGTAGCGCCAAGCTGATTTATCACTTATCAATAAATGTTACTGATATACAGAGGACATCCTCCTCTGTACCCAAGATATAAGGTAGACTGAGATGAGGCTGGCACAGGTTTTGCTTTTATGGACTGATTGTTCAGGGAATAAGGAAGAATTCAGGATAGCTTCACAGAAGAGGTGACATTTTAACTGGTCTAATGATGAACAGGGTTTTGCTAGACAAGAAATGAAGTGCAGGAAATAAACGAAGGCATGGAAGCACAATTTCATTAAGTGCTGGGATCATGGAAGTGTTTATTAAGCATTAAAGTGACACTGTCACCTTTGTGTTTTAGAATTCTCTGGCAATGTTCTAGATCTAGGAGGATGGATTGATAGTGGAAGTGGAGATAGATATTAAGGGTGGGAGACAAATTAGGGGACTCTTGATAAACAGGCAGGATTAGTGGAAATGGGATGGAGGAAATAGTTTTAAGAAATATTTGGGGACAAGGATTTAGAACAACTGGGTGTAGCAGGTGAAGGGGAGAAATTTTATTCAAGAGCACCTTCCTACTGAATTTATAATCCTAGCGATGCCACTGACTAATTGTATGACCTTTGGGAAATCTCAATCTATCAGGACTTCACTTTCTAAACCATAAAATGAAGAGATTAGACCGGATCAAAACTAGATTGGACTCATGATGTCACCTTCCCCTCATATCAAGGCAGATGTCACTAACTGAACAGAGTCCCTTTCTTTGTTGAATCTGGACAGGACTCCAGGCAGGTACCACTAAAGAGGAAATGTAGAATTGAAGCTTGCCTTGGAGATGATTATCTCTAAATTTATTCCCAGCTCTAAAAGGATGATTGTAAATTACATCATCACATTCTTCAAATAGGAAGTAAAATTAGAAAAACCGCTACTTAATAAAGACCTGTGAGTAGTACTAAATTGGAAATAATGTGAGCTTATTTCCACCTTTGGGGGATTTGATTTTAAGAACAGAAATGTCTCACGGTCAGAGTGTAAATAACAAGCAACACTAAACAATCAAATTGACACTTGGTTTCTTCTAATTAAAGAAGATACTTAGTTTTCTTAGAATAAAACATGCGTACATTTTCATGACTTTAGATTAAGTAATGGTTTCTTTGATAAGGCATCAACAACACTAGTGACAAAACAAAAAATAGATAAACTGGACTATCAAATTAAAATCTGTCCTTCAAAGGTCAACACTAAGAAAATGAAAAGATAATGCACAGGATTGAAGAAAATATTCGATTATCATATATCTGATAAAGGGCTTATATTCAGAATATCTAAGAAAATTTATAATGTAATTATAAAAAGAAAGACAAATAACCCAATTTTTTAAATAGGTGACGTATACGAATAGAATTTTTTTCAAAGAAATATATAAATGATGAACAAGCACATGAAAAGATGCTCAACATCATTAGTTTTTAGGGAAATGCAAATCAAAACCACAATGATATATCATTTCATTCATGGCTATAATAAAAAATATAGGTAATAACAAGTGTTGTTGAGGATGTGCAGAAATTGGAACCCTTATACATTGCTGATAGAACTGTAAAATAGTGCAGTTATTTTGGAAAATAGTTTGGCAGTTATTTAAAAGGTAAACATGGAGTTAGCGTATAGCCTAGTAATTTTATTCCTAGGCATATGCACAAGAGAACTGAAAATATATGTCACACAAAGATTTGTACCTGAATGTTCATAGAAGTATCATAATAGCCCAGTAATGGAGACAATACAAATGTTCATTCACTGATGAATGGATAAACAAAATATGATATATCTATACAATGGAATGTTATTGGACAAAAAAGATGAGTGAAATACTAATCCATGCTACAACATGGATGAACCTTAAAAACATTATGCTATGTGAAAGAAGCCAGACATAAAAGTCATGTATAGTGTGATCTCATCTATATGAAATGTCCAGAACAGGCAAATCTATAGAGACAGAAAGTAGGTCGGTGGTTATGCTAAAAGGGAATGAAATAGGAGCAACTGCTAATAAGCACTGGTTTTCTTTTCAGGGTGATGAAAATGTTCTGCAGTTACATAGTAGTGATGGTGAACAATATTGCGAATATGCTAAAAAAAAAATTGTAACTTTAATTCGTATACTCTCAAAAGGGTGAAATTTATGGTATGTGAATTATATCTTAATAGAGATGTCATATAAAAAAATACAGTGGGAAATGATCAGAAAGCTTAAGCAGGAGGAGAGTGGCATAATTTGTGTTTTTAAAAACCCAGCCACTATGTGGAGCAGAGATGGGGGTGGGTGGGAGAAGCCAAACCAATCAATAGAATTGAGCAATAGTCCAAGTGAAAAACCTAGTTGCCTAATATTGGGAATAGCAGTAGCAATGAAGATAAGTGGAAATTTTTGAGATATATTTTGAAGGTTGAATCTACTAAATTTTTTTTTTTTTGGATTAAATGTGGGGTGTGAGAGAGCAGGAGGTATTAGGAATGATACATAAGTTTCTAGCTTGGGCAACTGAATGGATAGTAATGCTATTTACCACTGGAGAAGATTAATTTATGTCTCACCCAAGCCCTATGAATAAGTCATACCCTAAACATTTGATAGGCAAAGAAACTGAGGATCAACGTTGTTAATTTTCCCAAACCAAACAGCTAGTAAGAGAAAGCATCAGACTTGGAACTCTGTTCTAATTCAGAAGCCCACATGCTTTCCACTGGGTAATCTGCTGCTTGTGTTCTCTTTGCTATACTTGAAGAAACACATTACATCAGGAATTTCATTAAAGACGATAACATTTACAGAAGATAAAAGCAAATTTTTAAAAAAGTGAATTAGTGTGCATCTTTGGCTTTTAAGAAAAAAAGATGAATGTGCATAAATTTATAATCTGATTGTTTACTAAATTGAACTTTTCACATATAAGGAAATAAATTGTTTTAGCTTTCATGTGAAAACAAGTGAATTACCATTTGTTGATTTATGACATTTTTAATTATTAAATGTTAGAATTTAGAGAACAATTCTACAGTTCAGTGGGTTACATATACTGTTTTTTGTTCTTTGACAGCTGAAAGTGTTCCTTCTAAGTGCTTTTTTTTAGTGCTTTCTTTTGGCTTGGCACAACTAACTTCTGTTATTTTTACACGCATTTTGGACAAATATTTCATTCTTAGGCTAACCAATATCATTAAAATAGAAGAAACAGATCCCACAGAGGCCCTAACTGCTCCCCACATATTAGCCAAAGAGAAAGGGCATTCCCCAAGGGAAAATGGGGTCAGGATTCAGAAAATTGAGAAGATGTGAAGAAAGTGCAGAGAAAGCTTCACAGAGAAGCAACCCAAGTAAGCAACCACCACGCCGGGGGATTGGAGAGATCAGAAACACTTGTGCAATGACATATGTCGGGCACTGAGCTGCAGCCTGAAATTGTGACCTTGAACTTGTGTCTCTTTAGATTAAGGCAGAATGTCTCAATCTTTTTTAAACCTCTGCTCTCTTAGCTTAAACTCCACTTCAGCTTCGCACAGTCTCTATTCTCTACCAGCTGAGATTCTGATATACTCCTGGGGTCGTATTATCCTTAGTGCTTTGCCATCAGCCAAGATTAATTGAACTTCACTGTTGGCACTTTCTATTACTTTACATTTTTTGATATAAATTTTTACTATAATATTTAATATGCCTTCTCAAGCAACAAACCACCTTTGTTTCTTCAGCCCCAACAAAGAAAGCAATTTCTCTTCTTTTTTCTTCCTCCCTTTCCTTTCAGTTTGAAAATCAGGAATTAAGGAATTAACAGTGATTCCGTAGTCGATTCAATGGAGCAATTGTCACTTTCACCTTTAGCATGGAGAAGTGTATCAGAGAAAATCTAGAACGGAGGATAGTGACAGCGAGTTTTGATTGGAAGCAAGAAAAAAGATGATGAAGGACATCAGGAAATAAGGACTGTAGGTGGGTTAGATATTTCTTCTCTATGCCTACCAGACTGGTGTCCTGGTTAGCCTTCCATTGCCACTCTTGATCTCTAGGTCTTAGGATTTTAGGATAGCAGTTCTCTATAGTTGGGAAGCTCAGTAGTTTTCCAGAAGGTTGGGCTTCCATGTACATTTTTTTGTTTCTGTTGTGCATCAATGGGGTTCAAGTGCTCTCTAGTGAGGGTAAACTATATTTTACTAGAATAGGCAGGGACGTAGTCTGGACAAAGAAAGCACACTACGGAGATGAGGAAAGATTATTTGGCTTGGATACTTCAGATGGTAAAAAGATTCAATAAAATTATATTGAGAAAAATGGGATTTATTGTAATAACACCCAGGTGCTGGCCCTGAGCCTGGAAAGGAGCCAGGAATGGGTGCTGCTCCAAGGGCCCGAGCCTCCATCGGTCTCTCAGAAGACACTTGGTTCTTCTGCTCTTTCCTTGTCACCTCTCTTCTTTCCTCTGGGAGTTTCTTCTGCTTTCTCATAGTTTCTACTCCTTCTTTCTTTGGCTTGGCTACTGTGGCCACAAACCTACCTTGGGCAACACTCTATGCATCCTTTTGGCTTTTGCACTTCCAGCTGCTAAATAACTCCTTTTCTTGTTATTTTTCAGCTCAAGTTGCAGGCAGACAGAAGCTGCCTAGCCATGTTCAGGCTGGAAATCATGACCAACACTTGTAGAGCCCATACCTGTTTGGGTCAAGGGCCCCTTTCAGGTCCCATTAGCCATTCGAGAAGTGGCTGGTAGAAAACGTGGCTGCCTGACCCACAAGCAGTGTCAGTAGACAGACCGCATGGAGTCTGCTCAGCACAGCATTGTTGTTCCTGGAGGTAATGATGACTGTGGCAATAAAGATTTAGCTGCATGACCAGTGCTCCCCTCCAAGAATTCCAAGTCAGTGAGTCACCCTATGGGAATCCCACATTGAAGATGTCCCCAAAGCTTTTATTTGCTTCAATGTTAGTCTCTTAAACTGAGGAAACTGAGGCAGCTTAGCAACCTTTTCAAAGGGGTAGCTGGCATTGAAACACAAAGTAAATGCACATTCTTTAATATTGCTATGGGCCTAAATTACTGCTTGGTTCTCTTTACTGTGTTGGGTGGGGACCAGCATTGCCACCATACACAGCTCTGTAGGTTGTGACTGCACAACTCCAGGGAGTTCTTTTTTCACATTATCATCTTCACCCTTGTCTCACTTTTGCCTTCCACCCCTGCTACCGAGGCCATTCACATTTTCCCATCCAAAGGGTAGAGAGAACAAGGGCAAAGAAAGAATTCCAAATCTACTTCTTATTCTTCATATCATAAGGTCCTCTTCTAAATACATACACCCATGGTGGCCCATTTCATCCTCCCTGTGCTATGAATGTGTCCTGGGACCATAGTACAGGGTTTTTTTGACTCAGTGCATTCAGGCTTTTATAACAAAATACTGTCACAGACTAGGTAGCTTATGAACAACTTGGCTGAGAAGTCCAAGATCAAGGTGCCAGCATTGTCGCCTTTTGATGAGGGTCCTCTTCCTGGTTAATAGTCAGTGTCTCCTAGCCGTGTCCTCACATGGTAGAAGGGGCAAGGCATCTCTCTGGAGCTTCTTTTAGAAGACACTAATTCCATTCATGATTTAAGTATTTCCCAAGGACCCACCTACAAATACCATCACCTTTGGGGGTTTAGATTTCAACACATGAATGTGTCGAAATTTTAGATTTCAACACATGATTCAGACCATAGAATGGTTTTCTTTTCTGGAAGTGAATTAAGGAAGTGTGCCCCAGATACTTGACTTTAGTATCTGGAAGGATTCTTTTCCCAGAGGTTATGAAAGCACTGAAAAGCAAAGAAGACGATGAATGGAAGACAAACATGATCTGCTTCATAATTTCGCCCCTGCCAGCCCTGGTGTAGGAACATTCACATTGCCGTTAGTATGAGGACAAACAGCCTAAATCAGTGTGTCCCAGGACAAAAATGGCTTGATCTGGGGACTGAAATAATGTTTGACAGAGACCTACAGACCTCTTTTATCTTTCCTCTCCAGCAGTTTCTGTCATCCTTTTCAGAAAAGCAAAAGGTTGCAAAAGTTGGAGGGACTGCCATTGGAAGTGGCGTCAGGTAAGGCTGGAGAGGAAGTCTATACTTTATTTGCACCATTTTACATATGGTAACTGTATCTATTTAGTTGACAAAGAGGAAGGGGATCACTACTTGCTGGCGTTTCTTAATGGTTCATATTTCTCTGCTTCTGGAACATACCCAGTACTTTCTGCCTTAGACACTGAAATTCTTTGCTTCAAACTCTGCCAAGTTCAAAGGTTAGCAAAATACAATTCTCCTTAGCTAAAATGTAAAAAAGAAAAAAAATTTTTTTACTATGAAAAATTTAAAAAAGACAAAAATAGGAAAAAATAGTCTAACAGTATAAAATACCCGGTAGAGGATTGGATGAAGGTGCCCCAAAAGATATGTCATGTTCTAACCCTGGGAATCTATGAACATGACATTTTTGGAAAAAGGATCTTTGTAGATATAATTCAGTTAGGGATCTTGAGATGAGATGATCCTGGATTACTTAGTGGCCCCTAAATCAAATAACGAGTATTCCTATAAGAGAAGACACAGACACAGGGAAGAAGGCCATGTGACCATGGAGGCAGAGATTGGAGTTCGGCAGCCACAAGCCAAAGAAAACCGGGAGCCACTAGCAGCTGGAAGAGGAGAGGAAGGATTCTCCCCTAGAGTTCCAGAGGGACTGTGGCTCTGCTGACACCTTGATCTCAAACTTCTGGTCTCCAGAACTGTGAGAGAATATGTTATTGTTGTTTTAAGCCCTCAAGTTTGGAGTCATGTGTTATGGCAGCCAAGGAAATTAATATACCCATCACTTAGGTTCAAAGTTACAATTTTGTCATATTTGTTTCATCCATTCTTTTTCTTTCTCTTTCTTCCTTCCTCCCTCCTCTCTCTCTCCCTCCCTCCCTCCCTCTCCTTTCCTCCCAGCCTTTCCTCACCCCTCCCTTCCCCTCTTCTCTCTCTCTCTCTTTCTCCTCTTTCTCTTCAGTCTGAAGTGTTTTAAAGCATATTCCAATTATGTCATTTCATCATGCATAATTCAGTATGCATCTCAGAATTTATGGATATTTTAAATTTTAACAGCCATTAAACAACTAACTAAATAAATAACACCTAAATAACAAAAAATAAGTCTGTGGTATCCAAAATGTTTTTTTAACATTTTCTTTTAACTCTATCTCTGAAATCTTGTTAGATTTCTCACTCCTCTTTGAATTACTCTTTGTTTTCTAGCTATCTTTCTAGAAAATAAATGTCTTGGATTAAACTGTTAATTAAGGCTTTTACAGGTTTTAGCTCCTAGGCATATGAGTGGCAAGTATCTCAGTGTTCTTCCCCACTCAATGGTGAAAAAATTCTTGGTATTCTTTCTATGGTTAAAAATAAATATTTCTTTAAAAAAATAATTTAAAAAATAAAGATTTCCTTTTTTCTTTATAATATAAACTTTTGTCTAGAATTGACATTCAGAACTTCAAAGTCATATTGGAAGTGAAGGAGAATAAACTCATGATAGAGAAAAGTAAGTTAGATTCCAAAATTTCCCCAAATGTATAAGAGTTTTGCTTTGAAAAATGAAATAGATTTTTAAAGAAAAGTTGAAACCAGGAAGTTATTGGCTTTTAAATAATTTTCTCTCACAAGTTTCCCTTTTCTCTGAGAAGTTTCTCTACCAGTTTAAAAACAACAACAACGACAACAACAACGACAACAAATTTATGCTCTGAATAATTGCATTTGGAAATGTGAAACCTGTGGACTGCATTCCAGTGTTTGCTGTTACAGAAGCATACCCATTTGGCACTTTACCTGTGTTCCTAAAATTAATTTTCTCTTTTTAAGAGATTAATATTGATAATTTCCACTCCCCCCTAATGAGAGAGGTTAAGGGTAAATCATTCTTATGAAAAGGGAGGATTGATAACCTTTTAGGGGATATGGTATGAGGGGTACAGCCAGGATCTTTTGCCTGAAAAATACTCTCCATATCCTAGGTTGCTATCTTAGAAGCATCTTCATTCTAAGGTACCCCTTAAATGTAAATACTCCTTTGGAAAATCACACCTTTACAGGTTCTGAGATATGTCGATGAGAGGAATAAGAAGGTCAAGATTACTGTGACTGACCACTAACTGAGAGCTAGACTTCCAAAAATTGGGTACTGAATATTTGGGGGAGGCAGAGGAGAAAATAGTGCCATCAGGAAGAGATAAAGACATCCTGAATAACAGAAAAGTGGGAGGATACCCACAATGAAAACCCTCCACCTTCCTCTCATTGTTCTTCCTTCAGATCTGGTTCCCAGAGGCTCAAGGCTGCCTTGGCCACCTGGGCAATTCCTGAGTAGCAACTTTTTTTCTGCCTGAAAACAGTGGAACCTTGTCATCTAAGTGGGTTTATTTAGATCTTGATATCTAGCCAAGTGACTCCTCCTACCTTGTCTCCACTCATATATGTTCCATGAATGGCTCCTTTCAACAAGGCAACTGCACCTCCTTCCTGAAGACTTTGAAGCCCTTGATTTATGCAACTTGTTTGTGCTTAAATAAAGCCTTCGGCAGAATAAAGAAGCTTGTTTAAATCTTTCTTCCTGATAATATTTCCTTCTATCATAAGCCAGTCAATGGGAAAGAACAAAGTATCTGACTTGCACACAGTTTATAGCACAAAGGGGAACTAAGAATAATGCAGCTTGAATTCCAACATTTGTCTATCTTTCTTGTAACTTACTGCCTTAGCGTGCTTGGCACTATAGCAGAAGAAAGGGAAAAGAGGTAAGTAGAGGTCTTTCAAAATATAAAAGAGGTCTAGTTTTGGCTCCAACTCTTAAAATGCTTGGAAGTCACCGTTCCTATCTTTTGAACAAGAAAAAAAGCTGGATAAATTGAAAATTAATGACTTTTCTTAAACCTGTCAGAGAAATGAGGTCACAGGTCTGACTACCATTCTGAAATCTAGAGAGACAGGTAAATACAGAGAATAACCTGGAGCAGCAGCTGCTACAGTCATAAACTGGTAGGAATATTCCAATGGTAATTTTGATGAGTTGCTAGAGGCTAAGTGTGGAGTAATTTGAGAGTGAGAAATTCAAGAGGGCCCAGTCTAACAGAACCCCCATACTTTCATGAGTTTTACCTACAGGAATCAAGTTCTTAAGATGAAGATCTGAGAAATGCCCCCTCATATTTCTGACTGAGGGAGGGGAAAAGTAACCATTTTCAAATTCATCTAGAGTCTTCTCCATGACAAAGTCCTGCTCTCTAAAGGCAACAACACTACCAGAGCCTTATCTACTTGGAGGAAGGGCAATTAGTCAACTACAGCTTCCTCCAGCCTTCTGTTTCCTCTAGGCAGAAGATAAAAAGGATAGGAAACATTTCTGAAGATCACAGCTCAGAGATCCAGGCCCACTGAAAGACTGAGATTTAGTTATAAGATTATAGAACACTTCCTATGCCTCACACTTTACCATCAAATCAACAGAGCTCCAGCATTGTAACCATAGGTTACAACTAAAGAAAATGTAAGACACAGACTCTTTTAAATCTTAGAGAAATCGAAAAGAAATAAGAGAGAGAAGAAAACACTAGAGCATCAGAAGAAATTCAATTTTCTTGCACCTAAATCTACAGAAAACATGAAACATAGCACCAATTTTTAGGTAGATTAACATAAAATCTCATAGTAAGACTCGTTAATGAGTTTTTACTATCCAAAATATCATGTCCCACTTTCAGCAAAAAATGGCAAGCAATGTTAAAAGGCAAAGAAAACACAATCTAAAGAGACAAACTAAGCATTAGAATTAGATTCAGATATGATATAGATTTTGGAATTATCAGATAGCAAATTTGAAGCAAGTAGGATTAGTAAATTAATGAATTTAAAGAAAAAATAGACAACATGAAAGAATAGATGGGTAACGGAAGAAGAGAAATGTAAACCCTAAGAAAGAATAAAAATAAATGTTAGAAATCAAAAGGATGAACAGAATAAAGAAAGCCTTTGGCACAAGAGACTGGACATAGCTGATGAAAGAATCAGTGAACTTAAAGATATGTCAGTAAAAATTTCCCAAACTAATATGTAAAGAGAAAAAAAGAATGAAGATAAAAAGAACAGAATATGCAGGAACCATGGGAAAATTACAAAAGATGTAACATATGTATAATTGGAATAGCAGAAAGAGAAGGAAAAAAAGAGTAGAAAAACTATCTCAAGTAATAATGACTGAGAATTTCCCAAAATTAATGACAGACATAAAACTACAGATTCAGGAAGCCCAGAGAATACCAAACATGATAAATAGCAAAAATCTATACCTAATAATATCACAATTAAGTTGCAGAAAATCAAAGACAAAGAGAAAATCTTGAAAGAAGATAAGGAGGGAGGAAGTGGGAACTTTACTCATAGAGGAGCAGAGATAGGAACTATATGTGACTTCATTAGAAACTATGCGAGCAAGAAGGGAGTAGAGTGAAATATTTAAAATGTTGAAAGAAAATTCTACCAACCTATAATTCTTTATTTAGTGAATTTATCCTCCAAAGGTGAAAGAGACCAAAAAAAAAAAAAAAAAATTAGACGAACAAAAAGTGAGGGAATCCATCACCAGTAGACCTGCCCATAAGAGATGTTAAAAGTAGTTCCTCACAGAGAAGGAAATTACATAGGTCCTAAACTCAGATCTACATAAAGAAAAATCGGATGTTGGAGAGGAAATAATGAAGGTTGAACGAGAACTTTTTAAATTCTTAATTTATCTAATAGATAACTATTTGTTCATATAGATAAGTGAAATCAGCAACAGAAATGTTATAAAGGATTGGAGGAAAGAATCAGGAATATTCTATAGAAAGCTGCCTGCACTATCCATAAAGCTGTATAGTGTTATTTGAAAGTAGACAGGCTAGTTGTAAATATATATTGCAAACTCTAGGTCATTCACTAAGAATTTTTTTGAAAAGGAAGTATAATTGATGTGCTAAGAGAGGAGAGAAAATGCAATCACATAAAATGCTCAATTAAAACCAGAGAAGGCAGAGGAAAAGGATAAAAAATTTTAGAAAAAGAAACAATGAACAAGTGCAACAAACAAAATGGTTACAAACATGGTAGATATTAATTGTCTAAGTAACACCAGTTAAAAAACATAGACTGTTAGAGTGGATTAAAATATAAGACCCAAACTATATGTTTTCTATATGTTTTGGGTATAAAGGCAGAGATAGGTGAAAATTAAAGGGATGGAGGAAGCTATATCATGCCACACTCATCGACAGAAAGCTGGAATAGCATAGTAACGTCAGACTTCAGAATAAGGAAAATTATCATGGATAAAGAGAAGCATTATATAATGATAAGAGGTTGACTTCTTTTAGAAGGCATAACAATACTTATTGTGTATGTACCTGACAACAGAGTCAAAATACATGAGGCAAAACCCGAAAGAACTGCAAGAAACAAAAGAATCCACTGTGATAGTATCAATACCCTCTATCAGTAATTAATAGACCCAGCAGGCAGAAAATCAGTAAGGATATAATTGAACTGAACTGCACCATTAATCTGCTGGACCTAAGTGACACTTGCAAAATATAGATTAGCCTTACTTCAAAGAAAATTGGAAATATAAAAATACATACTTAGGAAACCAATAAGTTTAGGTGTGATAAGTTAATATATAAAATAATTCTTCCGTTTACTAAAGTATATTTATTTTATTCTACCTAATAATTTTTATAGATTTCCTTTAAACATTTAAATTATGAATCCATTTGGAAGTTTCCAATTTATTCTATCAGAAATAGAATTGTGAAATAAATCATCATAAACCCCTATAAATATTTGGAAAAATGAACTCCAGAAGCACCAGTGGACATCACTGGTGATGCGGCCAGCATACAACCTCCCAAGGAGCCCTTGCCAAGGGACTTATCTTGTAATTTGTGATGCTTTTCCTTACTAAATCTAAAGGAGACGGTGACAGAGGAGTGCATCTTTTCCAAATAAAAGGCCCCACTTTTTAGTGGCAGTTAGAGAAAAGAGTGTGTATGTAGGACCATTCCTCCAGGGCCTCCCTGATTGCCTGTCTGCTCTTGTAACCTCTGACGTTCATTCATTCTGTTAATAACATTTACTGGCCACCTGCTGTGGGCCAGGCAGTGCCCCAGTGACCACAGATATTTGGATTAACTGTTGGGTCATTAACATCACTATGTACATCAAAACAATGATGACAGTTTCCAAAAAGTGGAAGTTTTCAACACAAGTAGTTCGCCTAACTTTGCGTCTATTATCAACCACATGATTCTCAGGTGGATGGAATGAGAGTCATAGTAAACTAAGGCCAGCTCTTTATCTCTTTCCTCCTTTCTTTGTCTCTTTCCTCCTCTCTTCCTGTTCTCTGGCCGCACAGAAACAGAAGTCCTAGTTAGCTAGTTGGGGCTCTTTTTCTTTTTTCCTAAGAGAATTTCATGAAGGATTTATTAAATTTTTCATTATTTTTTTTTTTGTCATTACGCTATCATTAAGTTCTCCCATTGAACCCTTGGTGAGTTTTCTCTAGGACCTCTGGTAATTGTATTTATTCATCTAATACTCACTAAGTGCAAGATGCTGTGCTGGGATTATTTGAAATGCAAAACTAAATAAACTTCAACCATTGTCCTCTGTTAGTTTGCAATCTATGATATTCCTTCCAAACAGTTCCTGTAAGGTTCTTACTATTTATGTTCTGCATTTCACAAATTTGGTTACTTTTATTTAATTATGTTTTCTTCCTCACTTTTCATATCTTTTGGAAGCACCATTCATGGTATAAGAATAATTTAACTATCTTTGTATGTGTATTTATAATTCCATAATCATTAAAAAACAAAACAAAGCAAGACATTCCTTAGCACAGATTTAAGAATTGCAAGATCTGGGTTTGAGTCACATCCATGCCTGTGTGGCCTCGGAGCAACCACCTAAATTTTCTTTTACTTTCAGTTACTTTACCCATAAAATAAGACTAAACATTTCTGCCTTATTTATTGCACAGTTTGTGCATGTGTGTTTGTGTATCAAATGATCAAATGTACATGCAATTGTTTTTTACAATATAAAATAATACACAGATGTAAGTTGTTATTATTAAAAGTTTGTAACGGAATCGTCCTCAGGGTTTGCTTATGTGTACAACACAAAATGCCATAGAAATAGTAACTAAGGCCAGAATTTGGCCCAGGGCACTTAACTACAGCGATTTTTTTTAAGAGTAGACGGAAAAAAAATCAAAGACTTTTTATTCAAAGCAGAAAACTTTGAAACAAGAGTCCACACTCGGCAAGGAGATAGTTACTAAGTGGATCTCCTTGAAGAAAATTCAGAGGATGAAGGCCAGCTTTAGAGAGCAGGAAGTGAAAGAGAAAAATCTTTAATGTTATCATCTTTCTCCTCCACCCTTGCTTAGAATTCCTTATCTAATCAACTGGAGACACACATCTTAACAATCAAACAATAAAAATGGGGTGTAGTTGAAGTATGGATCATCACAGAGCCCAAAAAACATTCTGATCAGATTGCCTATCATCATGCCCAGAGGGGGGGCACTAGACTTCACTTTCACTTTTAGGGGAACTACAAATAAATGCCTTTCCCGGATTTCTGAAGTGTTTTGTGGTTAAATCCGGTCAAAGTGTAGTACTAAAAATTACATTATGTTCATAGAACCTAGCAAAGAAGCAAAGTTTATGCTTAGCTCCCGTGAGACGAATCGGTAAGTAAAAGAGAATGCCGTGAAGTAGGGGAGAGGAAGAACTTCAGCCACTGCTGATTTTTCCAGTTTGGACTCGCGTATGTTAAGCTAGTTCTAGAAAAGTAGAAATAAAAGAGGTTATCAGAAGTTCTTTTGGTGTAAGATAGAGAGATGGTTAAAGTGAGAAGTGGGTGAAAGGCACTGGAGAGTGTTAACTACTTCGAGTTAAAAAAAAAAGAATAAAATCTCACACCCATTAGGAATGGCCACTACCAAAAACAAAACAAAATAAAACAAAACAGAAAATAACAAATGTTGGTAAGAACGTGGAGAAACTAGAATCATTGTTCCTTGTTGGTAAGATTGTGAAATAGTGCAGCCGCCTCTATTGAAATAATATGGTAGATTTAAAAATAAAACTACCCATGTGATCCAGCAGGCCACTTCTGGGCATATATCCAAAAGAACTGAAAACAGAATCTAAAAGAGATGTTTGCACATCCATGTTCATAGCAGTATTATTCACAATAGCCAAGAGGTGGAGGCAACACAAGTGTCCATTGATAGATAAATGGATAAGCAAAATGTGTGCTATATGCATACAATGGAATATTATTCAGCCTGAAAAAAAGAGAATTCTGTCATATTCTACAACATGAATGAATCTCAAGGACATTATATTAAGTGAAGTAAACCAGTCAAAGAAAGGCAAATACTGTATGAAACTATTTATATGAGGAACCTAGAGGATCCAAATTCATAGAGACAGAAAGTAGAAAAAGTTGTGAAGATATGTTGCACAACAATGTGAATATACTAAACACTACTGAATTGTACACTTAAAAATGGTTAAGGTGGTAAATTTTATGTTATGTGTTTTTTACCACAATTAAATTTTTTTTTAAATATCTAAAAAATAAAAACCTAAATGCAACCTAACTGCCCGCACTAACTTTATAGATAATGAGCAAGTTCTATGCTTACAGATTTTGATGGTCTCCTATGCCTATAAGTTCTAAGCCCTTTAGAACAACATTCAAAAGAACATCACCTTTTTGGAGGGGGGCCCCTTGACCCGTCCATCCCCTCTGTCATCCCTTCTGCCACCTCTCACAAGCTCCATGTTCCATGGTCCCTGCCCTGGTCTGCATGCATCTTCTCACACGGTGCCCCTTCTCTGTAGTGTCCACCCTTCATCTTTGCCAATCAAAGTCTCATCCATCTGCTAGGTTCATTCATATGTCCTGCTGAACCTTCCCTGATCGTCCCTGAGTTGGTGAGCTCCCCTCTGCTGGGTTTGTAGCTTGTAATCTGTCACTTCCTGCCCTGTGTCCTACAAGCTTGTAAATCTCAGTAGCAACCAGCTCTCCACAGGCAGGGCTGGCATTCGGCATCTTCACAGCACCAGTAGCCAACAAATATTTAATGTAAAGCAAGTCATGTTACTCTTCTGCTGAGAATCTTCTGCTGTCCATAGAGACTTATACAAGGGCTTCAAAGGACTCACAGTCTCCTGCAGTCTGTTTCTCTTCTCTCATCTCCTATCACTTTCCTCTCATTCACACTGCTCCAGCCTCCTGGCCTCTTTGCTGTTCCCTGGACCCACTCGGTGTGTTTTCAGTTTAGGGCCTTTATAGGGACTGATTTCTCCACCTGGAATGTTCCTCCCTCATATTTCTACCTGGCTCACTCCTGCACCTCCTTCAGGTCTTTGCTCTAAAGTTACTCTCTGGAAATGTCCTTTCCTAACTGTCTGTCCAACTTAGAATTACAACCCAGTCTCGTCTCCACCCCAGAGTAACTCCCTACCCCCTTTCACGTCCTTATTTTTCTCTGTCATACTTACCAACAGGTTACATATATATTATTTATTTGTTTGGTCTTTTGCAAGCCCCGTGAGGGCTGGTATTATTTTACCTTCTTATTCACTGCTTTTTTAAAATCTTCATCGCCTTGTACAGTGCCAGCACATAGTAAAATTCCAATAAATAGTTGTCCAATTCATTAAATGATTGAATGACAGAAAGCACTTGCAGTCTAAGAGTATTGAATGCTTTCTAATTGTTTGTAATCCAAGTCTTTTTTTCTGTGAGCACTCATCCTTGGGCTTGGGGGAAAAATTGCAATACAAGACCTTCTTTGTGGTCATTGCACAGAATTTAACCTGTACTAAGTAGCTAGCAATTGATTGATGTTTTTTTGTTGGCACACTCTTTAATAATTTCCTGTCAGGAATCAGAGCAAAGGTCATGTTGAATAATCACTCAATTAAGCCTTTAGATGATGGTGATCTGTAAACAGATTTATTAGTCCATATGTGTAATTAATTCTCACATTACCTTGCAGGTTGCTTTAACATTGTAACATGATTCCTGTTAACTTGCTACCTACATTACATTACAAGTCCCAGTCTTTTGGTAAGCCCAGCTCCCAACATTTTGTTGTGGAAATTTTCAAACATATAGGTAAATAGAGAGATTTTACAGTGAGTTTTCATATAAAGGTCTCCTAGATTCTGCTATTAACATTTTAGCATATTTGGTTTAACACCTAACTATCTATCTATCCATCTGTAATTAAGTCTCTCTCTCTCTCTCTCCTTTTTTTTTTTTTTTTTGGCTGAGTAGTGTACATTATTGATGGTACATGATAAAGTAGGCTCCCCTAACCCCTCCCCTTCTTCAGGAATCTGGGATGGAAATTGTATCAAGGACAGGAGTTTTTCAGTGTGTTGGGGGATTGAGTTGGGGCAAAGACTCCCCAGCAGCTGAGAATCTCTCTCTTCCTCTCATGCTTTTGCTGGAGCTGTTGGTCCAGGAGGCTTTACTCCTTGTGGACCATAAGAGCCATCGCCCTGTTGCTGTAGCCAAATTCATTGTCATACAAGAAATGAATTTGACAAAGTAGTGGCTGAGAGCAATGCCAACCCCAAGCTTTGAAGGTGGAAGAGTATGTGTCATTGTTGAAGTCACAGGCTATAACTTGGTCTTCAGTGGAGCCCAGGATGCCCTTTAGGGGATTCTCTGATGCCTGTTTCGCACCTTCTTGATGTCATCATATTTGGCAACTTTCTCCAGGTGGCAGGTCAGATCCATGACCAACGCATTGGGGGTGGAGACCTGGAAGGCCATGCCAGTGTTTCCCATTCAGCTCAGAGATGACCTTACCCACAGCTTGGCCACACCGGTAGTAGCAGGGATCATGATCTGGGCAGTCCTTTGGTCATCACACCACAGCTTCCCAGAGGGGCCATCTGTGATCTTCCGGGTGGTGGTGATAGCATGGGCCATGGTCATGAGTCTCTTCATGATGCCAAAGATGTCTTGAATTACCTTAGCCAGTCTTTTTTAATTATATATTTACCCATCCCTAGTAAAGTCTTTTTTTTCTCCCTTAAAGTGTAGTTTGATTTCAACATAACAAATTTTGCAGGGGGACACAAACATTCATTCTGTATAAAGTATTATTTTGTTCAAAATGCTTTACATTTTTTTGTTGTGACCTTTTCTTGATCCTTGGGTTATTTAGAATTATACTGTTTAATCTTCAAGCACTTGAGAGATATTCCGGTTACCATTCTGTTAATTATTTCTAGCTTAATTCTACTAGAATGAGATAAATCTATATAATTTTAATCTTTTGAAATTATGGAGGCTTTTTTTTTGGTCCAGCATATAATCCATTTTGTTAAATATTTCATGTGTACTATAAAAGTTTGTGTATTTTGCAGATGTTGGGCATAGTGTTCTTTTTATATTAATTAGCTTAAGTTTTCTAGTGTTGTTAAAATATGTTGTTTAATTTAATTGTTGTTTACATCTAAACTGGTTTATTTATCTGCTTGTTTTATCTGTTTCTGAGTTATGTTAACTTTTCTATTATATGTGTAGATCTGTCCATTCCTCTTTTTTATTCTGTCAATTTTTCCTTTATGTATTTAGAGGCTATGGTTTTAAAGTAAATGCGAACTTTGGATTATTATATCTTCCTGTTGATTTGGTCATTTTACCAATTTATGAAATGTCCCTTTTATCTCTAGAAATAGTTCTTGCTTCAAAATCTGCTTTATCTGATCTAGCAGAACTACTTTAGATTTATTTTGGTTAGTATACGCATAGAGCAACTTTTTTCATCACTTTTTCAATCTATATCTGTATAATTAAAATGCATCTTTTTTTGAGCAACACAAAAGTTTTTTTAAAATTTAGACTAAAATCTTTGTACTTTAATTGGAGTGTTTAACCCATTCACAATTAATATGATGACATATATGAGTATGGGTATGAGGTTCATAAAGCTTCTTGAATTTATTGTTTGATGCCTTTAATCAGTTTAAATTCTCAGCCATTATTTCTTTAAATATTGTTTTTACTAATTCTCTATCTCCTCTCCTTCTGTAATTCTGATTTTACGTGTGTATATATTAGGTTTGCACATGTTTCATATGTCTCTTACGTTCTTTTCTATCCTGGATTGCCTGTTTTTCCTTGCTGTACTTCAATTTGAATATTTTTACTTATCTATCTTCTAGTTCATGATTACTCTTTTTTGCTATTGCTATTTGCTTAATTTCAGTTTTTTTTAGTTTTATAATTTCCATTTAATTTTTCTATAGATTCCGTTATTTTGCTGAAATTCTCTATCTTTTAATTAATTTCTTGAACATGTTAGTCATGCTTATTTTAAAGTCCTTCTCTGATAACTCCAATATCTGGTCACATTTAGGTCTTTTCCTGTTGTTTATTTTTTTTCTCTTGGTTTTGGGTCCTTTGTCACTGTCCCCTAGAATGACTATTAAATATTGATTAAATTTCAGACACCAGGGATGAAAAGTTATAGAGGATCTAAATGTCATTATCTTCCTTCAGAAAAGATTTAATTTTTTTTCTAGCATGCAGGTAGAGTACGAGGCAAGCACCTTTTCTAATCAGAAACTGAGATGATTAAAGCTGAATTTCAAGCTTTAATTTCAAGCTTCAATTGGGAAAGCTGGTCTATTTCTGGTTTTATTTAACTCTAGGGTAGTCGTTGTCAACTGAAGATGACTTTGGACCCCAGGGGACATTTGCCAATATCTGGAGACATTGTTGATTATCACGAGTTGGGGATGAGTGCTACTGACATCAGTGGGTAGACATGCTACACATATTCTACAATTCACAAGATAGCCCCCTGCCCCCAATACACACAAATTACCTAGCCCAACAAGTCAATAGTGTCAAGGTTAAGAAACTCTGCCCTAGTTCATAGTCCTTTAAGATTCTCAGCTGAAAACTAAAGCATTTACCAAGGCTCCTCCTTTTTGTCAGGCGGTGAACTCCATACAGCTTTTCTCTCCCCAGCACTGTAAGACTGCCAATTCTTTGTTTACCTTTAGAGTCTCTCAGTAGCTGCTTTCCGCTTGGTGTTTTAGTTTCTTGTCCTGCTAATGCTTGGAGTGAAAAAAGCAGTGTCGAATGTTGGTATCACCTATCCAGGATCTTGGGCCCTCAAAGTCCGGCTGCTTTGGTTGATTTCTGATGGCTTAAAAAAGCTGTTGTTTGTTTGCTAGTTTATTTATTCTGGTTGCTGTTGTTGTTTTGTATTTTATCCAGCTTTTATATTTATTCTTTTTGGCATGGTTATTATAATCCAAACTACTCTGTCATAGCCAGGATTGTAAGTCTGCTATGCTTACACATAATTGAGTCAGTTTAATTCCACTTTAGAAGTCTTTCAGGTAATAAAATCTCTAATGATTATTATGATCACTAGTTATTTAAATAAAAAAAGTTTCAGTTTTATTCGCTGCCCAGATATATGATATGTGAAAATATTTAAATAAGAATATACTTTTCAAATATTTGCTTACTATAGATAATTTTGAAAAATAAAAAGGAGAAAGAAGAAAATTAAAGATAAAAATGTTTTCCACCATTCAAAACAGCCATTAACAAAGTTTGGAGTAGTTTCTTTGAGTGTTTTCTCTGTGCATTCCTAATAATGTTTTTTTTTTTCAAGACTAACTCATATTCTACTATTAATCTATTTTGCATTTTGAACAATTTTTTCATAATTTTATTGAGGTATGATTTATGCTCCATAATATTCACATGCTTTAAATGTACAATTCAATGAGTCTTAGTAAATTTGCAGTAGTGAAACCATTCCCACAATCCAATTTTAGAACATTTCACCTCGTTAGAAAGAAAGCCCATTCACAGTAACTCCTTGTCCCAGGCAACCCCTAATCTACTTTCTGTCCCTCTGGATTTGCCTGTTCTGGACATTTCATATAAGTGGAACCAATATTTGGCTTTTTCTGTCTGTCTTTCACTTAGCATAATATTTTCAAGATTCATCCATGTTGTAGCACATGTAAGTACTTTATTCCTTTTTATGGCTGAATAATATTCCACTATATGAATATTCCACATTTTGTTTACCCATGCACCAGTTGCTGGTTATTGGGGTTGTTTCTGCTCTACCTAAAAATATTTTAATTAAAATAATTTAATGAAATGGGAAAATATTATGATTTCAGTGGTATATCTGTGCTTTTAAAATATTCTCGAGCATATATTAACCAAAAGTTATAATTAAGAATTAAACAATGTAACAAAGAAAAAAAATTTAACAGAAGAGCTAAGCTTCTTTTAATGATGCTGTCCTTGATATGGAATAACTTCCGTGCCCAGATTTTTCTTTATGCAAATTGGAATGAGCAACATTCTCAAATACTGCTATGAAAACTGAAAAATAACTGTACAGAAGTGCCTTTAGAATAATATTTTGAACAAAGAAGCAGTGTGTGATGGGTAAATGGGGAAATAATAGAGGTTGATATGGTCCTACTGCTGATGATAGAAATCTCTAGAGCACAGTCTTCACAATGGCACTAAGATTGAGAAGAACAATATTTACTCCCTTAATTTCCTTGCTCTTTGAGGGAGTGCCTTTGCTTGTTATATCTCAGCATTTCCTCAAAGAGCATCCCACCTAGTTCAACTAATTAGGGAAAAGGGGCTCATGAGGCCCATTAATTCTGTTCTTTTTCAAAGCGATAGGTTATCTTAATTTGGACTGCTATAACAAATAGCACAGGCTAGGTGACTTAAATAAAAAATATCTGTTTTTCACAACTCTGGAGGCTAGAAAGTCCAAGATCAAGGTGCAAGCAGATTCAGTGTCTGGTGAGAATCCTCTTCTTGGTTTGTCAAAAACTGCGTTCTTGTTATATCCTCACATAGTACAGAGAGATAACTCTCATATCTGTTTCTCTTTTTTAGAAGGGCATTCATTCCATGATGAAATCCCCACCCTCATGACCTAATCTGACATTAATTATCTCCCAAAAGTCTCGCCTTCAAATATTATGAGATAAGGGCTTCAACATATGAATTTGGGGGGGCGGTGTGGAAATAAACATTCAGTCTGTAGCACAGTCTATTATCTTAACTTCAGGCAAGTCTTGCTAATTTGGGGCATTGTGAGAAACTATCAATAATTTGATCCTGTAACTGGCTGTGCATTTACACGTTCACACACACACACACACGTACACAACTTCCTCAGCCAAAATCTCACCACAGGAGAGTCTGTATTTTTATTAACTGTCCCAGATGATTGGTAGTTAATCTATTGATTAATTCAAAACCACAAATTTAGAAAAAAAAATCACATCTGCTTGAAAAATAATTCAATACGTATTCTCTGAACAAGGTACACAGTCCCCTCATTATCCAAAGTTTCACTTTCTGTAGTTTCACTTACCCATGGTCCACCACGGTCCAAAAATATTAAATAGAAATATCTAGAAATAAACAATTCATAGCTTTAAATCTCATGCTGCTCTGAGCTGTGTAAGGAGATGTCACGAGGTCCCGCCTGGACGTGAATCGCCCTTTTGTCCCAAGTCTCTACACTGTAGAGGCTTCTTAACCTATCCCTCAGTCACTTAGTAGCCACTTCGGTTGTTATTTGTTTTCAAATAACCTTTATTTTACTTAATAATAACCCCCAAAGTGCAAGAGTAGTGACTCTGGCAATTTGGGTATGCCAAAGAGAAGCCGTAAAATGCTCGTTGTGTATAGTCAGAAGGTCAATAGTAGCCTAATGCTACCTTCCAATGCCTACGTTATTCACCTCACTTCATTTCTTCACATAGGCATTGTATCATCTCACATCATTGCAAGAAGGGTGAGTGCAATATTTTCAGAAAGACCAGACCACATTCACATAACTTTTATTACAGCATATTGTTATAATTGTTCTGTTTTTTATTAGGCACTTACTGTGCCTAATTTATAAATTAAATTTTATCATAGGTATGTGTAGAAAAAACATAGTATATGTAGGGTTCAGTGTAATCAGGCATCCACTGGAGGTCTTGGAACATATCCCCCATGGGTAAGGGTGGACTGCTGTATACACAAAGTCTAGCAGAGTAGCAATATGTTGCGATTGTTTATATGGCAACCTCCATCTTGGAAATGTTTAGTGAGCTTATAAAAGTGGATCCCATGAAGCATTCATTACTCAAAAATTGATTGAATGTCTATTGCGTGCCAAGCACACTGTTCTTATGATAGTTGCTGGGATGACAATTGTGGACCAGACAAAAACTCCTGCCCTCAAACCATGTACAGAATATAGCCATGTAAACAAAAAATGACAATAAATGGAAGAACTACTCTGAGGCCATCAGTTCAGGGAGGTGTGAGTCTATGAAAGCTAAAAAAAAGACACCTAACCATATCCTTAACGATAAACCCACACAGATGACCATTTTGCTAGGTCACTACTGTCTTAGAATGAGTAGAAGATAGCCAGGAAAAATGAGACAAGGAAGGGCATTTCAGAAGGATGAACCAGTATGTGCAAAGACATGAATGATCCTGTCGTGTTTGGAGAAAGGGTGTCCAATGCAGAGTATGGAGTAAATGTCAAAAATTCGATTTCTATTTATTTATGTCATTGTTTTTCATTTCTGATTTCCTGTTTTACAATGTATAGATATTATTTGCATAGTAGAACATATATATAAATATATTTGTGGGTACATACATTGGGGTATGTGCAAACATTTTTCTATGGGTGATTTGGAGTCCACTGCTGTGAGCAGTGAGGAGCAGGAGAAGGATTTTGAGCAGAGGAGCGGCATAATCAGGACAGCATTTTGGAAATATCCTTTGGTACTGGTAAACCACTACCCTGGGAAAGGGTTTCTCAAAATGCAGTTTTGACTCTTGAAACTAAGGTAAATTAAAATTTTCCCTTCCTCATTTTTCTAGTAGGTTGGCACTTCTCCCCTTGTTTAGCCTGTAACTTCCCCTCATTTCTGGTTTCCTGCTAATTCTCATTAGCTCCTACAGAAGTGCTAAGGGAAAGCAAGGAAGGGGGTCTTTTGGAAGGCAAAGGTCAAGGACAGGACCACAGTCTGTCACCTCGTGTGGCAGCATAGAGGTGCACCATTCAGGTCTCCCTTTAAAAGAACATGATATGGGGAGTGTGGGTGGCTGGCAGCCTCCAGTCGCTGCATGCTCCCCTGAGCTGTGTCAGCCAATGACTGAGCATGGTGGGGTGCTGAGCCAGAGGGCTCAGGACTTCTCTAACAGGCAAGATCTGCTCAGAGACTCCCCACACACTTGCTGCAGTTTGAGGCTTTCTCTACCCAAGTCTCCTTCCTTTTCTCTCTTACTCTGCAGATGTCAAACTTACACTGTAATCTGAAGCTTTCTCTACCTTCTTCTGTTTCTTTTCACCTTTTGCCTTTACAAGTACTTCCCTCAATAAATATATTGCTCATTGTATTAGGCTGCTATAACAAATACCTGTGACTGGGTGGCTTAAACAACAGAAATTTATTTCTTCACAGTTCTGGAGGCTAGAAATCCAAGATCAAAGTGTTTGCAGGGTTGGTTTCTTCTGAGGCCTCTCTCCTTGGCTTGTGCATGGCCGTCTTCTCCATGTCCTCACATGGTCTTCCTTCTGTGTGTCTGTGTCTTAATCTCCTCTTCTTGTAAAGACAACAGTCAGATTGGACTAGGGCCCACCTTAATGACCCCATTTTGACTTAATTACCTCATCAAAGGTCTTGTCCCCAAATACGGTCACATTCTGAGGTGCTAGGCTTAGGACTTCAATATGTGAATTTTGGGGGGACATAATTCAGTCAATAACACTCATTCAATTCTGTCTTAGCAGCTGCTTTTCTGAGCCCAGTTAAACTAATAGAAATATAACTATGTGAGGTGCTGAAAATGACTATTGATTCTCCTACTCCAGCCTGACTCTATAAATTTGATTACGAAAGAATAACAAAGATGTGAAAAATATGAAAAAGTATGTCTCAAATATGAAATAAATCTCCAGTTTCTTGGGTAATCTCTAATCCCTCAGGAACCTATAAGAAAGATGTTGTAACATAGACAGCAATAATGACAAGAAACAAATTAGATTCTTCCTATCAGTGAGTGGCTCTGTAAGAAGAGCATATGGCCCTCAGGTCAGTAGAACTTCAAGTGCAGCTGACATAAGGAAAGCCACAGGCCTGTCCCTTTGAGCCTTACACTAAATTCCATCACCAGCAATGAAACAGTCTTCTCTAGCCAAGATGGCAGATGCAAAGTTTAAAAAGCTTGGGTTGGCAAGAATGTGAGTGAAAAATAAACTCTAGCAGAGATTTGGTGGTTATGTCATTTGTTGGCTGACATCTGAAAATTGTTGGCGGTGTTTTAGGGCATATTTTGCTTTAACAAGTAGGGAAAATGTTTTAATTGGTGCTGTTTATTTATAATTTTCATCATTCATGTCCATGGAAAATTTCAACATCTCCTATGTTCATAATTTCTAGGGGTTTGGCAATGTACCAGATTAGCAACTGTTTCAAAAGAGAAAAATCTCTTCTCTCACTCAGCAAACATGTTTTATTGCTTAGACGATTACTCTCCATTAATACTACCTGGTAAATCCAATATGATCCTTATAGTTTAGGGCTGTCTCTCTCATAGTTGTTTTTTCTATCATCCTACTTTTTTAAGAGTTAGTCAACATTTAATGAGTACTCCTGTATGTCAAATTCCATGTGAAATGGGACTGGATTTGCTCAATGGTGATAAAACACAGATACAGTCATTGTACACAGTATGTAATATTATTATTATTATTATTATTATTTAAATCAGAAGTTCTTAACTGCACAAGGATGACCTTGTTGCTTCTATTTTTTATTGTGGTTAAATATGTATAACATAAAATTTGCCATTTTTAACCATTTTTAAGTATATAGTTCTGTGGCATTAATTACATTCACACTGTTATATAACCATCACCACCATCTATTGCAAAACATTTTTTATCACCCCAAGCAGAAATTATATAACCATTGAACAGCTATAAAACTTTTCATTTCCCCTCTTCCCTAGTCCCTGGCAATCACCATTCTACTTTCAGCCTCTATGAATTTGACTAGTCTAGATATTTCGTATAAGTGAAATCATGCAATATTCTTTTGTGTCTAGCTTATTTCACTTAGCATAATGTTTTCAAAGTTCATCCATGTTGTATCATATACCAGAACTTCATTTCTTTTTGTGTTTGAGTAATATTCCAATATACATATGTACTACATTTTATTTATCCATTCTCTGTTGATGGACATTTGGGCTGTTTATGTCTTTTTGGCTATTGTGAATAATACTATAGTGAACACTGATTCTGAGTCTCTGCTTTCAATTCCTTGGAGTATATACTGAGGAGTGAAATTGCTGGGCCTTATGATAATTCTGTGTTTAGCTTTTTGAAGAACCACCAAACTGTTTTCCACAGAGGATGTACCACTTTTTTCTCACCAGCAATGTATGATGGTCCCAGTTTCTTTCATTTCTTTGAGTAATGTTTTGTAATTTTCAGAGTACAAGTCTTACATCTCCTTGGTTAAATTTATTCCTAAGCATTTTATTGTTTCTGATGCTATTGTAAATGGGATTTTAAAAATTCTTTTTTTTTTTTTTTTTTTTGAGTATACAGTGATGAGTTTTAGTAAATTTATATTGTTTGGCTACCCTCATCACAATCTAGTTTTAGAACACTTGCATCACCCAAAAAAGTTTCCTTGTGGCTATTTGCAGTCTATCTATGCTCCCTATCCCAGGCAACCTTTGTCCCTATAATTTTCCTGTTCTAGACTTGTCATATAAGTGGATGCTTACATTACATAAAATGCATTTATAAGCAATACCATCTCCTTCTCTTTTTCCTGTTTTCCTCTCTCTCACCCAGGACACAAAACATACTTCTTAACTTGTCTAAATCCTGGCCTGTCCAGATGACTTCACCTCTTATAGCATGACTAGTTATTAAGCGAGAAAATCTTGGCTCTTTCTTATGTCAGAGAAAATTGCTGAGAGCCAGGCTAATCAGAGAAGTCTCTGAGTTCTTGAGAAAACACTAAAATACGTATCTAGACCTCCAGGTATCTGAGGCTTATGAATATGTGCTGAATTTCTGTAAGACAAATCTATTGCAGAGAAAAACTCAGTAGGACTGAGGACTGTTGTAGATTCTTCTACTTTATTGAAAACCTAACATTAGAGACATTGTTCAGCCACTGCTGAAAATCCATTAGAAATGGCTGTGTGTGGTTAACTCATTAGAATAAAGTTATGCCATGAGTGAGGTTCAAAAACTTCAATTGTGTGAAGTGTGAGGTTGCATTACTGGAAGATAAATGGAATGAAAATAAGGGCTGGGTGGAAAATGGAAGCCCATCGCCAATTGCCAGTATTGATTCAAATACACTTCCTAGCTCAAATCTAAACCTTCTGGAGGATGGCTCAGGCACCATAATAACTACACAGTTTCCTACACTTCACTTTCCCGCTTTCCCCAGGTAGTCTTTGTTGACCTTCCCTTTGAATTCCCAAGATACCTTATTTGTGTTTTTGCTCAACAGTTCTCCTAAGGAGGGCCACTTCATGGTTAACTATGACTCAAAGTGCTTTCATTAGCTCAGATAAAAAGCTCAGTTACTTTAACCTACTTTTCCCCTTCAATTACAAAGGCAATGCAAGGCTCAGATGTTACTAGGAGTTGCTGAGGGCTTTGGTCTTCAAAAGAATAAGAAGACCAAGTTTCTAGAATACACAAGCCTCTTATCCTGAGGTTCATAAATTGTTCAAAGGGATTGAGGTGATATTTTTGGTTGGGATGAGGGACAGAGCGCATAGAGGTCTGATATGTTTGAAATTAATGAAGGAGAGTTACTGTTGTATCCTTGTCAGCTTTCAAAGATACAACAAATATTTGTCGAGGACCTATTATGTGGCAGGCACTGTTCAAGGTGCTGGGGATACAGTGGTGAACAAAACAGACAAAAATTTCTGCTTTTCTTTCAGTTTAATGAGAGAAGATACACGATAAATAAAATAAATAAATGAAATATAAGTGATATATGGGCTAAGTACTGTGGAGAGAACTGAAATGGGAGGGGCACAGGGAGTTCTAGGTTAGGAAGGATGATGAGCAGCTGCTATTTGAATAGTGGTCATAGAAGGCTTCACTTAGAAGATGGAAAGTGAGTAAAGACTGAGAGAGGTGAGGACGCAAATGATGCCAGCATCTGGGGGAATAAGCAGGCCAGGTAGAAGGAGCAACAAGGGCAAAGGCCCTGATCTGGGAGTGAGCCTGGTACGAGAAACTTGAAGAGCCAGGGAGGATGGAGGAGAGAGCAAGAGGGAGAGCAGGAGAAGATGCGGTGGAGGGAAGTCAGGGGGGGCAGATCATGTGGAAATTTTTAGCCAAAGACTTTCACCTTTTCCCAGAGTGAGATGGGAGCCACAGGAGACTTTCGAGCATAGGAGGGACTTGATCTGATTTAAGTCTTAACTTTGTTTCCTCTGGCTACTCTGTTGATTGTATGGGATAAAATACTTAGCGCCCTGCTGGCACATAATGT
The DNA here is from genome assembly GCF_902729225.1 of Pteropus medius. Lineage (NCBI taxonomy): Eukaryota > Metazoa > Chordata > Mammalia > Chiroptera > Pteropodidae > Pteropus > Pteropus medius. The sequence continues at coordinate 4,564,827 of NW_024342644.1, read as the reverse complement.
GCATTCTATGAATGTTTCTGTTTTGGGGGTAGTCCAAATACATACACATTAACCCTGAATTAAAATTTGGAACATGTTTCCACATAACTCTATTGCCTTGAAAGGTACCTTCTTTAATGTGTGGAAAGATTGAGAACATTCAACCATTCATTTATTTATCAAATTTTTATCAATGGGTGTCTATGATGAGCCAGGCACTATTTTAAGCACTGGGGCCACAGCGATGCTTGAATAAGCTAGAAAATTTCCATGCCTCAATGGGGCTTTTATTTGAGTGGTAGGAGGGCAGAAAATGGACAAATAATATATAAATAAACAAATATATATATAATGTCAGATGGTGACAAGTCCTAAGAATATAAAGTAGGTAAGGGGGATTGAGTGGCAAAATGAGGGGCTATTTTCAGTGGACTGGTCAGTGATGTATTTCTTTAGCTCAATGGTATTTGTTGGTTTCTCTCTATGGCAAGGTGCTGTGCTAGGTCCTGAAGCATTCCCTATAAAATCCCTGCCCTCGAGGGATTTAGAATCTGTGGTAGGTTCTGTGTTAGTCCCTAAAATTCCTGCCCTTTGGTATACACACTCTATGTGGTCCCTGAGACTTGTGAATATGATGTGATAATCACAGCTGAGTTTAAGGGAGATTATCTGGGTGAGCCTGACTGGGTCATGTGAATCCTTAAAAAGGACTTGGCTCACTATGAAGAGATTCAAAGCATTCCTGCATTCAAAAGGATATGAAGGCAGGAAGTCTTCTTACTGCTGGTTTTGAAGATGGAGGAGGCGATGAGAAAAGGAACTGACAATGGCTTCTAGGAATTGAGGTCAAGAACCACTAAGAAGACAGAGACCTCAGTCCTAACACTGCAATGAACTGAATTCTGCCAACAACCTGAATGAACTTCGAAGCAGATTCCTCCTTGGTCATGTCTCCATATGAGAACTCAGCCCAACTGCCTTGTGAGAACTTGAGCAGAGAACTTGGCCATGCTGTGCCTGAACTTCAGACTTACAGAACTGTGATAGGATAAATGGGTGTTATTTTAAGCTGCTAAATTTGTAGAAATCTGTTATGCAGCAATAAATAATTAATATAGAATCTAATAAGACTTCTGGTTTCTAGTCTAGCATATTAGAAGTTTGGAAGTCACCACTCTATCCTAACAACAAGTAAAAAGATGAACAAACAGATCAATTTTTTCTAAGTACGTAATAGAAATGGGGTCACAGGGCAAACCCAGTGCCCTCGGAATTGGAAAGATCAATAGGCAAAAACAGAGGATCACAACTTACTGGAACAGAAACTTCCACGGGAACCAGGGCTGGTGTAGGGAACCTGAACTATAACTGACAAGCAGGAGGCTCCATGTGAACAAAACTGAGAGATAAAAACTCCAGAAAGACCTAGCCATTGTGGGGCCCACATTTTTCTGAGTTTTCCATCCAAGAATTCTACCAGGTTCTCACGGTGAATATCAGAGAAAAATCCTCTCATGCTTCCAGCAGGCGGAAGGAAAAAGAACCATTTTGAAATATACCAGAGAAATCTATTTTTCTTAACAAGATCTGCCCTCAGAAGAAACTGTTTAATCAGAGCTAAACTGCTGAGGTTTTATCAAAGCCTAACTGCTTTGGGTGCAGGGAAAAATACCCAAGTCCAGTTGATTTTAGCATTCCACATGGGAAAAGGGAAATACCCAACTCCAGCCCACTCTAGCCATCCTGCCCCACCTAAAGAATAGGAAGGAACCAAGAAGCATGTGTGAAATTCACAGTCCAGAGACACAAGCTCACTAAAAGACCAAGACCTAATCGTAGGACTATAAAATGCTTCCCCTCCCCTCACCCTTTATCACCACATATCGAAGGCCTTGGACACAGGGAAAGCCAGAATGCCTGAAAGTTAACACCCTCTGGAGCAGCCATCAACAAATAACCAGTGGGAGTCGAAGATTGTATTACCCAGCTTCCTCAGATGGGACAACTCCGAGGCATATTCTATGTTGTCTCCCAGAAATCTCCAGTGAGACAGTGAGCTGTAGCTGAGCACAGTGGTAACCTGCTTACTAAAGCACCGTAAATTGGCTTCCTACCCTCTTCAGTCTCACTTCCCCACCTTCTATAGATGCTTCATGGAATTACCTCCCAAATAGACTATAGTCTTAGGGTCTGCAACAGGAAGAACCCATCTTGATGGGTGTGTGACTTGTGAAGGGCTTTCTATCTGGCTAATGCTCTGCTGTTACCATCTTGAAATTATTAATAATATATTTTTTTAACGAAAAACCTCACATTTTCATTTTTAACTGGGCCCCGCAAATCCTGTAGTCAATCCTGAATCCACCCTAAAACAGTGGTCTGGTGCTTCCACTTAGGATCGGAGCACTTGATATCTATTGAGTTATCCTGGCCTTTGAAATTATAGTTTATCATCCTATTACAAATGCATAATTGAGAATTCAGGGAATAATTGGGTCTTACTGTTGTGTAAAGATTTATACTTGATTTTGTTCTATGTGATTTTCATTGGTTATCACATAGCTTCAATTGTGATTGTTCCTTAAAGTTCAAAATGTGTTGAACTTTACAAAATTTGTAATGTGTTATCTATCATTAATACTCCACCAGACCTGTGTTTATTATTGCAATTCCACAGACTTTATTTCCATGACTTCTTATCACTTTTCTTGAACTTTTCAATCAATTCCTAAATGTGAGAATAGTCAGTTGGCTCAGATTCTTCTGTTTCTTATGATATTTGTATTAATATAGGTTCTAAATCCACAAAAAAAATCTGTTCTCATGAGGAATTGATCAAAAGAGATGTGGGAGTGTTTCTGTGGGCCTGGGCCTGCTTTGAAGGACAAAATATGTAGACTTAAAATTCAGACTTAGACAAAAAGAGAGAGTCCTTCGTATTCATTACTGATTGGCTGAGCTGAGGCGTTTCATACATCAAGGGAGGTGTGATTTGAATTACCAGAGAATCAACACACCTATTCAAGAAATCTTTCTACTTTCCAGAGATAGCATCAACATAGAGCTTTACTCCTTTTCTCTCGCCCCATACTAATCAAATAAGATAGTCTCAGCCTTTTCAACTAAAAATACCCTCCCAACAGAATGTCTAAATATCAAGAAATTTTTGAATGCAGGTGAAAAGTGGAAATTAAACTCTCTAAACTTGAAATGGAAAAGCCAAGGAGATTTCTGCATGTGAGGGAAAGGTAGATCATATGACCTTTAGCTCCCTTCTAATTTTAAATTTCTAGTTTTTTTGTTCTAGGTAGTGAATCAAATGTTGTGATAAACGAATCCCATTTTCTTCACATCTAAATTTGTTGTGTAATGACACATTCAATGGAAATGAATAACAATTATCATTTATTGAGTGCTTAATATATGCCAGTCTTCTGCCACAAGCATTCTCTCATTAAAGTAGTTACTAATGCTTCCCTGCTACCGATGAGGAAAGTGAGGCTCTGAAAGTTTAAATAACTTACCAGAAGGCACACACCGAGTAGATGTCTAGATCCAACAGTTTGCATTGCCTGTAGAAAAGAAATAATTTCAGTGTCTGAGGTATTACTCAAAAGCCTTGTTAGAACAATCTTCCCACAGCTTGATCTTTTTAGGAGTTCAGTCTAGTTTCCTTTGGGTGTTTCGTTTCTACTAATTTTAGAGTTAATATGCTGGTTGGGAAAAGTACAAACAGCAATAACCAAAAGACCTTTGGAAAAATAATTCTGAAACACAACATATGGAAATGGTTGATGGAGGTCTCTGTGGTACACGCAGCTTTATTCTTTTGGCATGAATACTACGTTCCTTCTTCTTTCCTTGCCTTTGCTCATGCTCTCTCCTCTACCGGCCTCCTTTATTTAGCCACTCCTACTCATCTCTCTAAGCCTCTATGCAGACATAATTTCCTCCAGGAAGCTCTGTGCCACTGCCCAGTCCTGGGTTGGGTCACTATTATTAATCATTACTCCCCAGCACTCCCCAAACTCGTACATGTATCTATGACTATTAAAACAGGCTGCGTAGTGATCTGCTTCCCCCACTGAATTGTCAGCTCCTTGGGAGTGGGTGTGATGCCTTATTTATCTTTACCCTTTGTACATAGTTGCAGCTTCTTACTAAACCTTCGTAGAAAGACTACATGACTGGCTCACTGCCTGATAGAACACAGGATCTTCCAAGAACCTTGACCACCAGAACCTCTCCAAGGTGCATAAAGAAAGAGGCATCAACTGCACAAAGAGCTCAAAAAGTAGAACTCTTCGTGAATGAAAACAGCAGCTGCTTGGAGCCCAAGTATGATCTGAAAGGGAACATTTGCTATCAGACCAAACCCTTGGACTTGGCAAGTTCTTCCTTATTTGAGGGTGTGTCGCTCCCTTTTGTCAGATGTCACACCCCATAAGGAGGAGTTATTTATTTCTATTTTAAGTGAGGAAAGAAGTAAGTGCGCTAAGTGTCTCTGAGCCTCTTTGAGTGAAGGGCTTTAAATATGGTTATAATGGTATCTTGGAGCAATAGATTTAAATAAATATAAAGACTAAAGATAAATATGAGACAGATGTTCGACTTTCATCAGTTCACCATCTTCTAGACTTTACTGACAGACGCAAAAGTGGACAGATTCTGGGAGATGACATAGCATTTGGCTTTTTTAGTTAGAACTGCATTCAAATTCCAGTTCTTGGAGTTCTTAGACAAGTCATTTAACCTGGCTCAGTCTTCCACTTATCAACTTTAAAGTAGAGATTATAATATACCGAGTTTTGGAGTATCATTTAAAAGTTTCAATGACATAATTTATATAAAAGAGACCTAAAAGGAAGTCATCAATAAATGTTTCTTCTTTTGCTTCCATACATGTTTAGCTCAAGTTCATTCGCTTGGCAGCTTATCTCTGGCAACCTTCCTTTGAAGACTGCTTCTCAATCCTCAGTGGTTTAATAACCTGAGATCATTATTAAAAGGCAACTTCCTGGTCCTACCCCCAGAGATTCTGGTGCAGTGGTTCAGGGTTACTGCCCAGGTAGTCTCATTTTTAACAGTTGTCTCAGATAATTGGGAATCAGGTGGACTATTGATTTGAAAACTGCAAAGTCTTTCTTTATTTTAGTACTAAGACTACTTTGCTTTCACCAGCAAAAGCCCAAAGAGAAACACCTTTAATCCAAAATATTTAACTACATACTCTGACCTGGGAGGTGTTTATAAAAATAGACAGTAAACCGAGGAGATGATGGACTGTGGGGAAAGTTGGAGTTTTTCATTGGCTTACACAGCATACCCCCTGGGAAGTGGTGAACAGGGGGAAATGGAGCAAATGGCCTATATTGGAAGTAGAAATGCAGGAGGGGAAACTGATGGGGCTGAAGAGCTTCCAGCTTATACCAAGTCCGCACTTTGAAGTATGTTTTATTATCTTACTTTAAGAGCTATAAATTCCCTCTACATTGGACCCATTCAAATGTAAGCGTCAGTGCTCATGTATATCCTGAGGCCAAATATAAGAGACTTTGCTATCACCAGTGGTTTGGGGTTGCCCAGTCCCAGCAGCTTCATTAGAATGGAAATGTGAGAGGTGAGTAGCCATCTGCTCAACCTGCCTCTTATGAAATTCCCACTCAGGCTTGAAGTAGACAGGGCCTTAGGCTGCCTCACCTTGTCAGGCACTCAGCAGGGCATCTTGCAAAAGAACACCTGGCAAGGGCTCCCCATAAGTCTGTTAACTAACTAGGTGTAGGCATTCCTGGAATTTCTCTCCTAATTCTTATTTTCTACCCTTCTCTCTCCTTTTAAACATCGTTGGAATTTGGAATTTATTGTCCTTTAAAGAAATGCAATATGTTGCTTTTAGTGTCTTCCTGCCTTACGTAGCTTCCTCGATTTTGTCCTGCCACCACCTAGCCACTGGTATAGAAGGCAAGTGGTTTTCTCAGCTCTGTGTCTATTCGACAAACACTTTTTTTAATTGTGCATACTCAATGGAAGAAAAGAAACCATTTCTTCCCACATATAATATACATATAATATCACATTTACCATCTTAACCATTTTTTAATTAAAAATTATTAGGGTGACATTGATTAACAAATCAACTATGTTTCAAGCGTATCATTCAACAGTAAGTCGTATATATATTGTATACTGTGCTCACCACCCAGAGTTAGATTTCCTTTCATCACCAAATATTCGACCCCCTTTACCTCATCTATCTCCCCCTCTCCACTCCCTCTGTCATCTTAACCATTTTTAAGTGTACAGTTCAGAAGTGTTGTGCAATCCATCTCCAGAACTCTTTTCATCTCGTAAAACTGAAACTCTGTATCCATTAAACAAAAACTTCTCATCACCCACTTCCCCCAGCTCCTGGCAACCCCCATTCTACTTTCTTTGTCTATGTATTTGACTGCTCTAGGTACTTAATGGTCAAGTGAAATCACGCAGTATTTATCTTTTTGTAACTGGCATATTTCACTTAGCATAAGGTCTTCAAGTTTTACTCGTGTTGCAGCATGTGTAGAATTTCCTTTCTTGTTAAGCCTGAATCACATTCCATTGCATGTATATACTACATTGTGTTTACCCATTCATCTGTCAGTAGACATTTGAGTCGTTTTCACCTCTTGGCTATTGTGAATAATGCTGCTAAAAACATGAGTCAACAAATATCTCTTCAAGACCCTGCTTTCAGTTCTTTAGGGTATTTACACAGAAGTGAAATTGCTGGATCACATGATAGTTCTACCTGTAATTTTTTGAGGAACTACCATACTGTTTTCCACAGTGGCTACACCATTTTATATTCCTACCAGCAGTGCACAAGCATTCTTACCATTCTGACAACACTTGTTATTTTCTGATTATTTTGATAGTAGCCATCCTGATGGGTGTGAGGTGGTATCTCATGGATTTGACTTGCATTTCCTAATGATTAGTGGTGTTGAGCATCTTTTATGTGCTTGTTGGCCATTTGTATATTTTCCTTGGAGAAATTCAACATTTTTTGGTCTTCTGTAGGTTACCTAGCCATTTCCTAGCATGTTTCTGGGTCACCTCTGATATCATTTCTTCCTGCTGTTGTTCAGAGATAAGTTCCAACTGATCTAAGTCAGTGGTTCTTAATCCTGGCTGCATATCAGAGTTACTAGGGTAGCTTTTAAAAATATCCATGCCTGGACCCCCTCCCTAGACAAATTAAAAATCGGAATGTCTGAAAGTGGCCCTGAGCATTGCTATTTTTAGAAGTTTTCTACTTAGCCTTGGATATTCAAATATGCTGCCAGGAGTATGAACCATGACTCTAAACCAACCACACTGATCCTATTCCTCTTGCCAGTGATAAGGTTAGGATTGGTTATATGTCTTGGTTCTAGTCAGTGTGATATGATAGCTTCTAGGAAAGAGTTATTTTTTTCTTAAAAGGAGACATGGGACAGGGTGGGAGGTGGGAAGAAATGGTTTCTTTTTTTCCATTGAGTATGACTCTTAAAACTAGGAGTCCTCTTACTACTGCGAGAGACACTAGGCTGAGGATGTCAGAGCAGGAAAATGTAACGGAACATGGATAGCTGATGATGTTGAGCTGTTGACCTGACCTACCTTAGAGCCAGCCTACTTCTGGAATTCTGATAATAAGTATCCCTTTTATTTAAGCTATTTTGAGTTGGGTTTTTTGTTACCCACAGCTGAAGGTATCCTAAACTTACCACGTTCCGGGAAATTCAGAAAGTCATAGGGCTATCTTTATGGAGTATCTGTTATGCTAGAAGAAAGGAACAGAGACATTGTCTTTAACAGACTTAAAACCTGGATTCTCACATTAAAAGTTTGAAGCTCTACTGTCCGAGGTTTTATAAGTTTCATTAGGAACCCAGGTGAGACAGGAAACCAGGAAAGTAGGGCAGGTTGTGCAGTCAATAGCCAGACCAAAACTAGAGGCATTCTGAACTTAAACTCTATCTCTGCCTCAACTTGCCCTGTGGTCCAGGCCAAGTCGTTAAATCTGAGTCAGTTATAGAGTTTGGATGCAACATGAAAAGGGATAACAGTTGTGTACTTATGAACATTCTGAGTCCAAACCACATAAGTCTTTAGAGATTAAATTTAACACCTTAGTGGGATACCTGAGCCCAAACAAGTAACTTATTTAAACTAATGGCCAACCAGGTCATACTTATCAGTTGACACGATGCTCAGGTTTATAGCAGGAGTGACCTTCTTTAGCTTCTCTTTCCTAGATCTAGGTATTATCAGATCAGGCCTTCTTTCTGCTACAGTTTCTTTTCATTTTACCTGTGAAAGTGGCTTATGGATATCACTATTTAGTGAGTCTCGAAGGTAAGGATGGGTGAGGGGGTATATGGAATATTCTGCTGGCTAGTCACAGTTTTCAGCCAAATCCCAAGATACACCAAATGGCAAATATCAGCTGATAGCTGATAGCACTGTGTGATAAGTATCAACCATAGGAAGGTCTGGTTCAGTACGAAATAGTGAAAGGGTATGTATGTCTTTAGGAAAATTGCTGAAGTGGAAAATACTAAAAACATACTTACCATCAACTTTTCTTATAGGTAGTATCAAAATTTGAAATGAATATTGATGAGTATAAAGTATGTCCAGATCTCCACCTGTCAATAATTCACAACTGGCCTTTGAACTTGCTTGTTTGGCTTTGTTGTCTCTATTGTGAAGGCAAAGGCCTGTAGTATTCCTGAAACCCCTCAGATGACAGATTTGCATAAAATATATGTCAGTTTCAGAATGAATGTGAAAAATGTTGGGAAAAAAATGTGAGAAGGAGAAAAGTCATGGGGGTGTTCTTTTAATTGGATCAGCATTAATGTTGCTTCAAACATGGTTTTGCCTACAGAAGAAGCACAGTGATACTCCCAACTCTGCCATTAGTTCTGTGAAAAACTTTGAAAATAAGGAGATTTTGAGTGTGAAAAGTATAAATGAAGAAAAAGCCTACCCATTACTGCTAGAAATTTGAGGCCACAAGAAGACAAAGGTAGAAAACACAGAATACTTTAGAAAGCTAAAAGACAATACCATACTCAGTGACATTTGCTGCAGATCTGAATAGGGGAGGTTGATTCTCCCAGTTAAAATATAAATGTCATCCTGGACAGACTGTCAACTTGTCAGGAGGGAAAAAGCTAAATGCTGAGCTGACTTGCTTATGATACTGAAAGTCGGGAGAAAGGCTTCTGATGACTGGGAATTTGAAGAGATGTTCCACTGCCAGGCTTGTGCCTGGAAAGATGAGTAGACTCAATAAGAGGGACTGCGGCTTAATGGCACTTCTGGGCAAGTTTTTGAAAGCATCTGTATGTGCTGTTCTTTCCAACAAGCCCACCTTAGAGTATGGAAATATTGAGATATAATTAAGTGATGGCTGATTCTTCCCTCCTGAGTGAGCCCACAATGGCCATTCTTTCTTAAATCTGCCAGAGACATTATCCCATCTTCTGTTTACCTCCAAAATTAAGGCCACACACAGACAGACTGAGAAAAAACACCACAACCGGAAAAGAAACCAAATATAGAAACTAGGGGAAATAGAAAGATGAGAGAGAATAAGAAAATTGAAGATGAGAATTTAAAAATGGAGATCCAAAAGAAAGATACCAAAGAAAACGGCGGAATCAAATCATGGAGAAAGGTGGCTCTTCAGCCTTGGAAAGAGTGTGAAAATTCAGGCCTTTAATATGGCATTCTCCAGAACACTAGACCTGGGGTAAAATAAGTTTAGAAAACACTATATCCTATATCTAACCACCCCTTATATTTTGCAATTTATAATGTAAAGTAGCTTACTAATGACTCTGAGAAATACTGCAATAAAGAAACCCATTTAACTCATGAATTTATTTAAATACAGAACCTCTTCTCCCACATTACCCCATTCTAGTAACATCCTGTAGGGCTAGTTCTACACTACACATTTGTTATCTGCTGCTATAGTATATTAAATATACATAGCAGCCACAAGAAACTGATTACTTATATAGGAAGAATCATGATACAATGGGAAAACCAAACTAGGTTAGGAGTCAGGAGAGCTGACATCAGCTGCTGACTCTCTCCAATTCTGCATATCTATGTAGGAAAAAAATGCTATGTGCAGCTTATATTGCTGAAAATCCAAAATCGGAGAGAATTCAAAGGGCAGCAAGGTTTGGAACTCTGATTTTTCTCCTACAAAGATTAATCACTTGTCCAAGTTACTTAACCTCTCTGGGCTTCAATTTTCTCAGAAAGCAAAGGAATTAGACATCAAGATCTCTATGATCCTGCCAAACTTTAAAAACTTATATATAAACGGAGCTCTGGTAGTCCAAAAAAATCCTTTCAGTTGGTACCAGGCAACTCTCCTCCCATTCGTTAAAAAAGTCAGACAGTTTATTAGCAGGTTGATCTCCACTCAAAACACAAGGGAACCAAATGATTTTCTTCTGTTGTGGAACTCTGAGTACACACTGAAAACCAGATTTGTGTTGCCTTGACATAAAGTGTAAAGCAAAGTCCTTGTAATGTGTGATGTTTTCTAGAAGTGTCTGCCTTGGACTCTCCCAAGGCTCCTTTAGGTGAAAGTCACAGACACTCAATTCAAACTTATTTAAGAAGAACAAAGACTTTATCAGCTCAGATAACTAGGACATCCAGGATTGCATCCAGCTTTGGGAGCAGAAAAATTGGAGAATCCACACAATGTTACGTGGATGTCGTCTTCCTTAGTCTCTCAGTTCTGCTTTCTTTTCTGTGGGCTTCCTTGTCAGGCAGGCTCTCTCCACACGGGAACAAAGATGGCTTCTTGCACATCTAAGTTTCACGGTTCTTACCTTCTTGCTTAAAAATGGAGGTATTGCCTTACCTCCAAATCATTCAAGTAAAACAATGATGGCTCAGAATTATTGAACACTTACCATGTGTCGGGTACTGGTCAATGCACGTGTGTAAATTTATTTTAGGCCTCAAAACAACTCTAGAAAGTGATATTATAAAAGTGATATTATAAAAGTTCCATTCTATAGGCAAGGAAGCTAAAGCTAAGGGAGATTAAACAGTTTGTCTACTTTCTGTAAAATCCTTATTGGTTCACAAACTGGCCCCTGTATGCGGCAGGCAAGGAGAGACCTCAGAAGGAGCCGACCACTCCAGATTGGTAGGTGGCAGGTTTTATAAGCAAGGGAATTTACACATGAGGCTTGTCTTGGGCAGCTGCAAGAGATGTAGTTATCTGCTCCTGCCCCCTAAAATCTTGAAGGTTTATACAGAGGCCTTAATTGGGTTCAGTCACATTAGTTTGGACAGTCTCAATAACACACTGCTCTCTCAAGGCTGCATTCTTGAAAACAGCTACCACTGTGGGAACAATGGGCAGGATGTACATTCTGAGGACAGTGGAGGGGATGAGGAGCCTCCGATTGCCCAGGTCCTGATCACAGGTCAACCTGTGGTTATGTCTTCTCAATGACCTCCTCCAACACCCCTGCCTCTTTCCCCATAATGGTGAAAAAAAAAAACCCACCAAAAAACAAAAAACTCGGCTTTATATAGTCCATGGCCTCTCAACATTAGATAAGATAGAAAGTGCGGCTATGGATAGAGGAAAGGAAGCACAAAACAGCAGACCTAAGCTAAAGCTGGGACCAAGATGTAGTATCCATGTTGGGATGATGAAGCTGAAGGTAAGAACAAGGTCAAGGCTGCCAATCTAGCCTACCTGAGAGCCAGTAATGAAGCCTATGCTCTGGATGGCACACCCATGCATCGGACAAAAAAATCTTTAACTGGAAACCTCTTATACTGCTCCTGCAGAGGTAGGAGCCAGCTTCAGAGTGTGCCAGCAGGAGAGCTGTAGGTGGGAGCCCATTCTCTCCATGAGGGTGATGGTAATGAGTTAACTTGGCTGGAAGAGAGAGTATGGACCCCAAATGAAGGTCATATCCTGACAGGAAGCCTTTTATTGCTGGTGATTACATGAAGAGATGGTGGTAAATATTGTTCATAGATTATTTGGCAAGTTTCACAACAGAGATAAGATCTTATAGACAATTTAACACACACCCTGGCAAAAAATGCTTCTTAACTCAGTTGTGAAATATTCCATCAGATCAACACATTATTGAGGGTGGTTTCCATTGGAACTGGAGAAACTATCCTGGATTTCTTGATCAGGTGATAGGTGACTGGCATCAAAACTATTCTAAGGCTCCATATTTCTCCTACATTGTCCTTCAAAATAAGTCAATGCTTCTGACCTCTTTTAACAATTTCCAATCTATTAAACAGAACTGCCAGGTGGAACCCTGCAACATTTTTATCTTGAATATTTTGCCTCTCCTTGGTCCCTTGGTTAGTGTGCAGGGGCTATGCTACTTGAGTTGCTGAGGTCGGGGAAGGGGGAGACTTGAGTAGCACCCTCGGTGCCAATGTGTCTAGCAAAGTCCTGATTCCTCAGTGCCTGTTGGCAGGCCCTGAGCATCGAGAGATGTCAGAGCACAGAAGGAAACAGGAGGACACCTCCAATGACACATCTCTCATTTAGGGAAATATTTGTTATGTCAGTTTAACTCTTCCTCCCATGAAATCTGTGGTTGCCATGATAATGGGAAAGAGGTAAATACAGGAGAGGATTATAAAATATTTCACTGTGGGAAGTATTTTATTGTAACATCAAAGCTTTGTTCAAAAAGGGCACTTTTGACCTGGGCAGATGATTAATTTACTACTGTAGTGTTTAGCTAAATGTAAAAATATCAGTAAAATACCCTTCAATGCTCTGAAATACAACTGTCATTTTTTTTTTTCAGATGGTCCCAGAATCCTGACTAGATACAGCTAAAGAGAAATAGATCCTGATATTGGTAACCCAAAGAATCAATGCAGGCTTAAACAGAATTGATTATTTTTAGTTCATTTTGGATGAAGCAACAGTATTTATGACATCCATCAGTCTGGAATTCTAGGTTGACATCATCTCTTCCAAAATGCCTTTTCTGTTGTAGACATTGGCTTTCTCTCTCCTTCATCATAATGGCTGGACTCTACTTGGCCCACTTAACATTCTGTACTGTGTCCTGATTATCTCGCCCATCTCCACACTCGTGCCTTGATAGCATCTTTACATCTGCACTGTTTAGCAAATGGCTTAACATAGGGTGAGCACATAGGAAATAGTGTTGAATACGTGCTTGCCAAAATAAATCAAAGAAATTTAAAAGTTATTTTTTAAATTGATAAACTTCCTGTACCAGGAAGGTTGAGTAACTGGCTAATCTTTCTTCAGAAAACAACTATAAACTCTGGACACACACACGCATAATCCAAGAAACCTCCTGGGCCATGAGATTTCACTGGTGAATTCTATCAAACATTAGAAGAAATAACATCAAGTACTTTCAGAAAATAAAAGAGGAACATTTCCCAAATCGCAGCACAACCCTACTGCCAAAACCCGACAAAGACATCACCAAAAAATAATAATAATAATAAACTCATAAATTTTCTACATGATTGAAATGTATTTGCCTCACTTATATAGAGAGTGCTTCTGGCAAACACAGAAAATTCATATAAAAATTTATCAGAAAACAAAAATTGCTAATTTTTAGATTTATATTTTGAGGTTTACTGGGGGGACTGGTACAATCTTATGGACGTTAACTCCAAAATGTCATGGAATTGGCCTCCTGTGTCATTAATTTCACAGTCAGTCCAGATATATTGATCCATGGTTTGAAAATGGAAATAGACTGCATGAGTTGTATATCCGGGGAGAAAGGTCTTTACGCTGAAGTCAATCTTGGAACGCCTTGCTCATTGGAGTGCAGACTGAGCAGAGGGTGTAAAGGGCTGATGTGAAGAAACTGGAGCAGGAGGTTACTGTTTCTACCACGTGTCACTGTGCAACTAACCACACGGTGTCCCCCACAGCTCATAGCCCTGCTGCTAATGTTTGATTTCACATATTTATAGAAGCTCTTCTCCCTTTGTACAGCAGCAGGGCAAGTTGCCCTCATGATTTATGAAAAAAATAATTCTGAAAACATACACTAAACTGAACTTTCATGGTTATAATGCAAACTGTGATATGATTGAAAAGACTAGGAGCTAAATTAGACTCCACTTAAGGTTTACTCCATAAAATCTAAGTACAACATTTTATCTCTGTAGATTATGATACTTTCATTATGAAACATGAGACCTCTGTTTCACCTCCAGAAAGCTTGTGTCTTCACTTTTCCCTCTTTCTTTTCATCTCACACAAACTGTACTGCTTCATATTGGCTTCTGTTCCAGCTATAGCCAGTCACATGGAGGTGCCAAAATATAGGGGACTGGGAAACACAGAGGGCAGATGGAATATTTGTTGAATATCTGTCTTTGCCATGGAGCTTCCCATGTTTTGAGAGCTCCAAAATTGAACTTCAGCTGAAAGCCACCGAAATTTACTTTGCAGAAGAGCTAGCAATTTATGTGATCCATTCACTGTTTTAAAAAATTTGGATCGATGAAGTGGTTTCCAGGAATACTAATTTCAGTAATAAGTCAGCTCAATACAAAAATGGTAACAGTAGTTTTCTTTAAAAGTGATTTAATAACTTTATGCTTATTTCTGTTTTCCAATTCTACTACGAACGTATGTTACTTCTAAATTCAAGGCGATTGAGGGGAATGACAAAGAAACAATCATCAAGGAAAAGGTACATAACAGGAGAGAAAAACTGAAGAGAACATTGGGACCTCAATGTTTGGAAAGTGTGGCCTTTCACAGACCAGCCTCCTGCCACTCAGCACTGGGTTCTTGAGGTCCCTCCCTGCTTTACACATGAAACCCTTCACAACAGTCTGGACCTCAGATCACAGAGGTACAGAGCACATGGGCCAGGCAGCTAAAGAGTTACATTCTCCGATTTCTGAAAATAACAAGCACATTTTATTTTCCTTTAATGAAAGCACTTGGTTTAAGGGAAATATCAGAACCCTCCTAAGGCCTAGTCACAGTGCTTGCTGTCATCATGGAAATGGGCCCCTCTCCATAGCACCTCAAAGAAAGCACCGTGTCAGAGCGTGTGGCTCTCAGAAGTTGACAGGGTCAGTCTACATTATAAGCAGGAGCTCTGAAACCTGAGGAGGGTGATAATGTTTCTTCCCAAAGAACATTACCTAGTGCTGAGACAAACTGATGTGAAGGATAGATATGGTGGAGATATCACTACGAAGGGGTGGCTGACCTTAGTTTGTTCTCTAGAGCAGTGAGACCCAACCCTGGCTGCACATAGAGTGACCTGGGGGAGATTTAAAAAAAAACCACCTGCTCTCTCTCATCCCAAAACACAACGGGTTGGTTATGTAATCTTGGACATCACTCCATCTCTGTCAGTCTCAGCTTCTTCACCTGTAAAGTCACCTTAATAAAACCTGCCCTATCCCATTGTGAGGATAAAATAAATGAACAACTTTGTGAAACAATTTTCAATTATTATGAAAATGTTAGTTCTTTAGTTAGGCTCCCTTGCAACCAAAGTCTTCTTTTTGTAACAAATAACAAGGATAGGTGCTGCTACAATACACTTGATGATCACGAAATGGAATGAAGTTATCTGGCCCCTATGTAGACAGAGCCTCATGACTTTGGACTCATTAGGGCTTACTTATGCGATGACTAAAGAGACTGGTCTCATGGTTATGGTCTAACTGGTCAATTTGGAAATACCGCGGTGTTCTCTTGGGCCAGTGCGCACACAAACCTGAATGCTGTTTGGAAAGAAGCAGTAAGACATTTCAGTAAACTCAGTGAAACAGTAAAAGTTGACTTAAAGAAAGTTTGAGTGAAAGGTCTATTTGTAAAGCATGTAAGAACTTTGCAAGTAAAAAATGTAGTGCCAGCAAAGTGTATGCACTTATGGTGTGTGTGTGTGTGTGTGTGTGTGTGTGTGTGTGTGTGTGTGTGTGTCTCCAACCTTTGACCTTCAGATCCTTTCCCACTAGAGGGGTCAGTGTGAAATATGGAAAAGTCTCGTTTCTCCTCCTCATTCTACCTTTAACTTCCTGTGTGACCTAAAGCCATCCTTTTACAATTATGCAGGCCTCTGTTGTCATTTGAGTACATGGTTATGAAAAATTTATTTCCTTCTAGGTCTGAAATTCCTTGGATTGAAACAGTTTCATATAATCATTCTTCATGGTCTGATAAAGGAGGTGACTCCTGAAAACTCAGGCAACTCTAATACCTCCAAGTCCCATGTGCTTAGGGAACTGGAAACATGGTACCTGAGAACATAAAGTTTTTCACTCAGTCTCAACTCAGGCTACCACAAAGTCACCATAATGCTTTTATATTCTCTATGAATCACTCAGCAAATGCACCACAAATTTTCATTCTAGACCAGCTTCCCCCAACTATCCAGTTTACTACCTCACTTCCCTATTATCAGTGAAAAGAATAAATAGTCCAGAAAAATTCCTTGGAAAAAACATATTAATTCGACAAGTATTTTTGAACATCTATAATGTGTCAGGCAGTGTTTGAGGCACTAGGGACACAGCTGTGAACAATACAGACATCTTTGCCTTCATGAAGTATGCATTCTAGTTGTTAGAGGCTGACAAAAAGTATGCTTTTTAGGTTCTTCTTCGGACTTTTAAACATACTTCAGCTTATCACGATTCTTTAAAAAACTTTGGCAGCCCCAAAGTTGAACAAAACTTTTATCTAAGTGTTCTAACATGGAACTTGGCCTTCTAGATTGTTATGAAATTGTATTTTTAACCTTTATATTTACCTTTGTCAAGGTAGGAGGATGAAATATATTTTAACGGTTTGTTGGTTTGATTTATAACTCAAATATTTAGACCTGTGGTATGTGGTCTCTACTTGGACTCTGGTCCCAGGCCCCATGAGTATGAGAGTGTTGCTTCCTTCAGAATTAGTTTCTTACTCATGGTATTAAAATCCATAGATTCAAGTTTAATTTTCTCCAAAAAAATCAAGAACGGTATAACTTTTGTTAGGTACTTTCTGTTGCAAAAAACAAACTTTCACAAGTTAGCTCCTCTGAGTGCACTTTTTCCTCTCCTTGTTACCTGGATTCCTCATGGTGGTATCTTTCCTCTGCCCCCATAGCTTCTTCTCATTCATGGCTTTGGTTTGCTCATGGCTGCGCTGTGCCTGAGTATACTTTCAGTTTCCCCCATGCTGCCATCTGCCTGATTCATTCCATATTTCTCAATTCAAAATTTCAGGGACAAGAATCTACAGTCACGTGCCACATAATGATGTTTCAGTCAATGAGGGACCACATACATGACAGTGGACCCATAAGACTGAAATAGATCTGAAAAATTCCTATCACCTAGTGAGATCATCACCATGGTAATGTGTAGTGCAACACATTCCTCACGTTTGTGGTGATGCTGGTGTAAACAAACCTACTGTACTGCAGGTCATTTACAAGCATAGCACACACCATTATAGTAGGAGGCTATACCATGTAGGTTTGTGTAAGTACACTCTATGATGTTCATAAAATCGCCTAATGGCACATTTCTCAGAACATGTCCCTGTCTTTAAGTGGCACATGACTGTAACTGGATCTCCTTGCCCCTTATGAGGAAGCTTTTTCACCTCAATTTATAGGCCAGTCTTGGTCTAATTAATACGTTTGGTAGGACATTGATGGGTGAACTGTTCTGTTAGGTGCGCACTCCTATCTAATCAGCTATTGCGGTATTGGAGGGGCGGGACGGGGGTCATGTAGTAGAAAATATCAGATATTGCTGTATGGGAGGGTCATATAGTAGAATAAAAAGCCTGAGGGCAGGCTTATCGGCAAGACCTGTGACGGGGGCGGTTTTCCTTAGAAGTAGCTGCGGCCACAGCAAACACCATGATTCTTCAGTATGGTAGTTGTCGTGAGTGTTGGATACCTCCTTGTTATATTTTCTACATATTCTTCAAGAAAACGGTTCATCCCCTTATTAACCATGATACACTGCCATAGCGTATCCCTTTTAGGAGCACTAAACGCCAATATACCTATCTTCTTTCTGTGGCAGATGTAATGATGATAAAATCAGCTATCATCAGTGGCTCTTCTTCATCTTTCTGAGGTGCATGGGATATACTGCTTCTTCCTCAAAAGGAGCATAATTCACCACACCTAATGAGGGGCCAAGAAAGGTCTAGGTAAGGTGCTAACAAAATGCTAATGGTTTGATGTATCCAGAGTGAGACTTGCTAGAAGGGAGATTATGAATCTGGACCAAGATCCTTAAAAAATGTCAAGAAAAAAGACTGAAAAAACCAGAAGGCATGACAAGGTTGAAAACAGGAGATAATCCAAAGATCAGGAATTGAGCAAAACTGGAACCAATGGAAGGTGATGCAAGGAGTGCCGAGAGGGGAGAGCCGGTGTCTGAGTTTGCTTTTGTAGATTCTACGGGTGGTGCATGGTGGGTAGTGCTGGCCTAAGGGAACGTGATTACGGGGGACCTTCAGGAAGAGCTTGTTTCTTCTCCTTCTCCATTTACTTCTAGTCACATTCTTTTGTCTCCGGTCTCTGGAGAATCATTCTAACTTTCCTCTATCACCTTGGAACCTTTTACTATCAGCTGCATTATTTCTTCCTGCCTATCTCAGACTCTCCAATTCCTCTAGCAAGCTGGAGTTCAGGGTGACGTGTCTTAAGTCTGATAATCTACCAAGGAGAAGTAGTAATCATTTGTCATCACCTCTCTGATTCGTTCCCACATCATCTCAGGGACTCACGACCCATTCTTCTGGTGGGGTAACCCATGGAGAACAAGCAATACCTTGTTTACACACCTCTACACTTGCTGCATGTTCCACATCTTTCCTCCAAGTGCTGCCTGAAAAAGAGATACACACAGCTCTATAGCCAAAGATGATGCCACTGATAATTCCAAATAGGAGAAAGTCCCTTGAATTGGCTCAAGTGACCCTAAAGCCATTAAAATGTCAGTATGCCTAGGGACAACTTTTTAAAGATCAACCCACAATGGCTCTACTTGCAAATGACCAAGTCTGAACTGATATCTCCACTGAGAGAACTTTTTTTATATACAATGCAGACTACCTGTGAAGTTGCCAACCTAAGGTGATTTCTATGGGTAGGGTGAGCATGGAGGAAGGGGATTGTCCCCAGAATCCCAGTTTGGAATGCACTGATAAATGGTAGCCCAGGGTGCCCGAAATCTTACTATTAGTGCTATATGACAAGAGCATCGAAGCAAAATGGGTTTTTGTGGACTGGTGTGGAAACCAAGCTCTCTCTTTTAGCTCCAAAGGACAAACATATATTGCACTCATAACTTTGGGGCTGTCTCTAGTGTGTACATTATATCTATTAAAACTCTTGGTATAATAGCATACCATTGTTGATAAAGCATCAGTTATTACCTGAAGCAAACTTTCATCTTTCAAAACCAATATTTTCTCCCTGAGAAAAAACTGCTGATGCTTCTAAGGTACCGGTTATTTGGTTCTATTCCAACAGCCCTAAACTCTGAGATGTTTACACTAGCTAAACACACACAACTTATAAAGAACTGGCCACTTCACCTGAAATTTCCATTTGTTTAATCAATTGCAACATTAAGCAGGTGTTATTTCAGTCAAGGCTATACAGTTCAACTCAAGAAGTATTTCAGGGTTTACCAGTGGCCTAAATGCGGACTTAGGATCAAGGGAAGTATGAACTGAGTACATAGTGTTTGCAGCACTAGGGACAAATTTAAATTTCACAGAGGAAAAACCCTATCACAAAAGTGTTTCAGGTTACCCCTGATTATAAAAAGGCCAGCAAAATCATTTTTACCATGAACCAATTGTGGTGGCTTATCTCTGTATTAGCATAAACACGTAACAGGAATATTATCTAGACCTCTAACACTGGTATAAATGTTGTGTGTTCTGCAGTAGTTTACAGCTTACACAATCACAGGCCTTTCTCAACCAATCAAGTACTATTTCCTGAGTGTTTACATCGGAGGAAATACAGGTACTAGAAGACACATTTACCTTTTGAATAAGCAGTTCAATTGTTTTTCTTATTCAAGTAACTCGGGATCCACATTAACTCCATCCAATGTGCCATCAGAGAAGATGCCAGTTGAACTAAATTGATGTCCACCACAAACCCTTTTTCTCTTAAACTTTCTATAAAGTCTTCTTTATCTGTGCACCCAGCTAAAATAAATGGCTACTTATAAATAGTGTACACATAGCAACAATATACATTCACATATATTTCCCCCTGCATCTATTATCTTATTGAAGAGCAAGGAGTTTGGAGTCAGAATTGAGTTCCAGTGTGATTGTTATAGTAAGTGTGACCTTCGGTAAGTCACTTCAGCTCTCGGTCTCAATTTTCTCATCTCTAAAATGGGATTAACAATAGAAGTTATCTCTTTAGGTAGTTCTTAAGGATGAAATAAACTAATATTTGCAATTTCTTAGCACAAGGAATACATATTCAATAACTGGTAGATTTCATTTTTATTCTCTAATAACTACCTCAGCCTTTGAAAGTATGCCAGGCAGTTATAATAATCCCTATTGGATAGATGAGATTAAGTAATTTATCCAGGGTTAAACTATTCATTAGTGGCAGTTCCGGGGCTTCTGATTCCAAGACCCAGGACCCATCACCCCCAGTCAACCTTGTAGACTTTTATGGAATGGGCTGCACTGTCCAGCACAAGAAGAGAATTCTCCTTGGTGAAGGTCAATGCCACAGGATGGGAAAGACCATGAGTGATGATGGGCTTCAGTACTGGAAACTCCTCAGGTTTCCCTAAGCATAGGACAGCTTGACTAGAAGTATCGGCAACAATCACATTCCCCTGGTGATCGAAGGTCACAGCAGAAGCAGTTATTTCGGAGGGGAAGAAGAGGCTCAGCCCAAAGGAATCCACCTGGCCGATTAGCTGCATGCTTGCGCTGAACACCTTCACCGTGGTGCTGCAGGCCCCGGTCCCCAGGGCCAGGGGGCGCTCTAGGACCGCGATGGCTCCGGTGAGCCAAGACACCGCCACCCCTCGGGGATTGCACAGATGAGCCTGCAACCTTTCTGTTCTTCGGAGGACCCCTTCCAGAAAGTCCACTTCCAGAAGGTGCAGGGACCCTGCCTCCATATCAGTTACTACGACCCCATTCTGAGGAGTGGTCTCCACACCCCAAGGCAAGGAGAACTGGCCTCCAATGACAAGCTTGATCTGGCCAAAAAAATCAAACACTTTGATGGAGCGGTCGCCAGCGTCGGTGACAACCACATGGCAGTCGTTGGTGACGGTGACATCAAGTGGGTACCTAATGTCCTGGGCTGCTTCCCCCTTCTCTCCAAACTGATGAGCGCATCCTCCCCCGGAATCAAAGATCTTGACCCGCCTCTTGCCGTCATGCACCACCACTACCCGTCCCGTCTTGGGACACAGCGCCAGCCCAGTGGGGTTAACCAGGGTTCCCCAGCCTCCGAAGGCGTGGTGACAGGTGAGGGCCCCGGGGCCGCAGGGGGCGGCGCGGTGAGCTGCCGGGGCCGGGCGAAGTGCGGAGCCCAGAAGCTCCAGGAGGTGCAGCACTGGCAGGCAGTCGCTCGTGTCACAGCCCCGGCAGGCTCTCCGGCAGAAGGGGCACTCGAGGGCCAGCGTTCGTGGGTGCGCCAGGGCGGCCACGCAGGCCAGGCAGACCACATGGCCGCAGGGCAGGTTGCGCGGGCGCCGCTGCTGGCGGTGGCCGAACCTCTCAAAGCACACCTTGCACTCGAGCAAGCTGGTTTCCGCCTCACGCACGAGTTCCCGAAGCTCCAGCCCGCTGCCTGAGGCCTCAGCACTCATCACGCCGCCCCGGACTCTTCCAGCGCTGCAAGCCAGCGGGGCTGGACACCGCCCCCGCGTTCCCCTGGGTCACGGTCACGGGGCGGGGCGCTTGTCCTGACGTCGAATGCGGCGGCCAGCTTTGCCGCAACCTGCTGCCCCCTGGTGGGATCGAGCGGCACTGCTTCCTGAGGGCTTGTTAGCGGGAATTTACACAAGCCGTATCCACAGCGCATGGTCTGACGTGTAATCTTCACAACAGTCATGAATTGATTATCTCCACATAGCACAGGAGGAAAACACACCTATTGAGGAAAAGCGGGTTGCTCCCTATTACTCAGCCTGTAAGTGGCAAAGCAAAAACTAGAACAATCCAGTCTTCCAACACTGGTGCCCTGCAGTTTCCAATCCTCAGCCCCCAGTGCTGGGTGCCAAGGCTGGCCAGTCGTAAACCATGGTCTCATAGCTCATGATGCTTATTATCTAACTGGGAAAACACAGACATATGAGAGAAATTACATTTCAAAGGTGTGAGGCAGGTGCGTGTACTCCTTCTGTGTCTTCTATCATACTCGTAGTTAAAGTAGATGCTTAAAGAATACCTGTAAAATGAATTCATGTATGAATGAAGGAATGTTATAGCATAATACAAGAAACCTACTAGGTGAACGAGTGTCAGACGGGAGAACCATGGCTGGGAATGTCTTCCAGAGGAATTAATATGAAATAAGAAAGCCGTTAATCATAATTGCTTTAGAACTTCATGCCTGCCTTCAATTAAGTGGTTTACATAGACTATTTTATTTAAACCTCTTGACAATCCCATAAGAGTACGTTATTTTCTTCATTTCTTTTCTACAAGAATTCTTATGAAGTTAAGCATCTTGCCCAGGGTCACGTGGCTAGAAAGTGGCTGGACTGGGATCTGAAGCCAAGCAGTTTGACCACAGAACCCATGCTCTTAACTATTCCAGTGGTTTTCCACCTTGGTTGCCTGTGGCAAATACCTGGGACTCATCCCTAGGTTTAATTGGTCCAGGTGTGGTCTGGGCAGCTGGAATTATAATGTGTAGACAGTTTTGACAGCCGCTAACAGCTGCACTAGGATAATCTCTTCAAATAGCACCAGGTTAAATTCTTCTGAATTTAATTCAATCAAGATCAAAAGCACAAAGAATCTACCCTATATTCAAAAATCTTCAAATGAAATAGCAAAATGTCTCTCAGGAATCCATTGTGATACTATAATCTCTCATTTTCAGGAGCCCTTCCTATCCCTCTCCTCCCAAAAGCTTACATGAACATCGTCTTTATAAAGCCACATATCAGATCACTTTTCTTCATTTAGAAATCATTATCATGATTGGTCACCTTCTTATTTGCTAGACTTCTGAGAAAACAGAGGATTTTTATCCTATTAAAACCTTTGAAGGGAGCTTTAATATAAGACAAGAAAGAACATTTTCTTAACATGTGTTACATAATTCAAAGATTATCTGTGTACTGGGACTTAATAAACAACTTAATATTATAATTTCAGACTATAATGCACTTCCGTTCCAAATAAATAGACAACTAAAGTCAAATCGAATAGGCATCACTCTCTGAAATAATCTTTACATCAAGAAATACATTCAGGACACCAAAACTGAATATTTTTAGAGCTAGTGTTGTCTAATAGAAATGTAATCAGAGCCACATATAAAATATTAAATTTTCTAGTAACCATGTTTTTAAAAATAAAAACTAGTGGTTATTTTAATATTTTATTTAACCCCAAATATCCAAAATATTATCATTTTGACATGAAATCACTATAAAAATTATTAACAAGATATTTCACCCATTTTTCTTTTTAGTACTAATTAAAATCCAGTTTGTATTTTACACTCACAGCACATTTCAATTCAGTCTAGCCCCATATCAAGTGCTCAGTAACCCCATGTGCCTGGTGGCTACGGCATGAAATATTGCCTTCTCGAGATGCTTTCCAGATTTCATTGATCCTTGACTTGCTTCTAAATTGTCTCTGCTCTAACATTGTTTTACAACGTATCCAAAGACCCCCTGCCCCCGGAGGGACGAGCTGGAAAGGCTAGCTTCCTTGCTCTGCTCCCTGATAATCCTACTATCTTCTCGATCCTTTGCTGCCCCTGCGGGGCAATCTGTAGTACCGCACCAAGAGGCCGAAGGTGTTTTGCGAGGTGAACTGGAAAAATCTGCAATAGACCAGACTATTTAATAATGTTCATAGAAATCGCTCTACCATTTGATAGGTAGACAGCACAGTGGTTCTGGAAAGTGTTGTGCCACATGCACAGACATCCCGATATCAAGACTCTTACGTTAAATTTAAAGTATGAAAATGTTCTGTGGCATTTTATTGAGTTAAGGTTTTCTCAAGTTCACAAAGCTTCAAAACGAAAAACATGTAGGTTTGAGTCTTTCGCAGTTGAAGGTCCCCACATTCTAGCTCGGCATCCTTAGCAGTCATTTTCTTCACTATTTGCTGCCTCTCCATGGAATTAAGCATGGATTCTGTTGCAGTGTTCCTGTCCACCCAATCCAACCCAGTCACTCCCTCCCTTTGCACTTGTCTTTTTTCTACTTTACCATGTGGAAGGAGTCCAATTTTTCTTTTTATTCAATCTTAAAATTGCTCTTTATCTTCATTCCCTTTCTTTTGCTCCTGTCTCTGGAGAGATAAACTAAATTCCAGGAGAGCAGAAACCAGGTCTGCTTTTGCTGCAGGCTGTATCCCAGTGTCTAGCACAGGCCTGATACACAGTAGACACCCAAGGATTGTTTTTAAATAGATGAATGAATGAATACTTAAAAGGATACTACCTGCAGGTAGTAAACCCATATGTTATACTTTTTCTTTGATGATTCTCTAGGACTTGTAAGAAGCATGTGTGGATGAGAAAAATGGGCTCTGTGGAAAGTAACTTTATAGGGCGATCTGATCATAAATTCCTAACGGGGCACGTCATGATGGGTAGTCACACCCCAGACCTATATAATTTATGTAGTGAAAGGTTTTTAAGCCAGCCCTGTCCATTATTCTTGTATATCTAGGTTAACACACCTTTGACATACCTGAAGTGATGATACCCCTCAAAGGGTGTATTACCCCTCAAGAGAGCACATGATCTTGTTAATTATTCTGTAATACAATCCCCACCTTGTTTTTTTCCATTTCCATGTAATCTTCCTTACATTCGCTCCTTTATTTCAAATGCATTAAAGAGGCTGCAAACCTATTGTTTCCATAGAGCATTTGAGATCTTGCCCAGCATGTCTTTAGTTTGACTCAAAAATTCTCATAAAAATTCTCTACAGGTTTTCTTGTGTCAACACATTGTCAGGAAAGTAGCATTCACCCACAAAATGTGCTAAGTATTTTGCTCATCTCTAGAGTCAATGCTGATAGGTTTCTCAGATACTTTATAGAGTATAATCCTAATCACATAACACACACACACATTGATTAATAAAAGAAATGCCCTAAGTCTAACTCTAACATTTTGAGTTTTCTATCACGAATCTTTCTGTGGCCATCTCCATGGATTTCCTCTGTGCTTCCCTCTAATAATCCTCAGAGGGTCCTGGAATGGCCTGCCCTTCTCTTCCTGCTTCTACCTAGAATGAGCTCTGAGGGTTATAGAGGCAAAGGGCTTGAAGAACAGAACCTGTGGTTAGTGGCTGCACCTACGTGTAAAGCACCATATGGCAGAGGATGGAAAATGGAGACCTAGCTCAGGGTGGTTACAGCAGAGAAGAGGGAGCGCAGGGGTACAGGCTAAGGAATCTGGGGAGGGAGTCGGTTCTTAGGCAGGTGGGCTCCCAGTTTTGCAAATGTGGCAGACTATGCCACATATATTCAGTTTAGAAGGCATCCCAGAACAAAAGTCCAATGACACAGTTATCTCCCAGACTATATCAGACAATGACAGAAGGGAAGATGAGCAAGTCCCATACAATGGAACCAGCTCCACCAAGGAGAAGAGGCATAACTTTTTAAAAGAGAAGGAAAAAAGACAGCAGGTGCTTTAGCATGGGTTAATGAGCCCACGGCGTAAAAACCTGCTAACTTTGACAAACTGAACCCCTCCAGGATTGGTCAATTTTAAGTTTCAAGCCAGTATCAGGACACCTCCTCAACAGGCGAATCTCTGTCACCTGTGTGGTTCCTTGGACGCTGACCTGGGCTTTGGTGATGTCCCCAGCTTTGCCTTCCCCCAGGGCATCTTGTCTTCTCAGCAACCTCTCTAACCCCCTATCTAATTTTGTAACCTACATCCATGTGCTTAGCTTCTTAAGGGTGAGGCATTTGGTGGGGAGAATAGTGGTTCAGGCTTGACCGTTTTGAGCACCTACAGAAAAATGAGCTGGAGTGTATGGTTAGAAATGGGAACCCAGTGATTTTAATGTTTAAGTTTGAAAAATGTGTTTCTCAGGGTGCCATCCTTGGGCTTTTTCTCTTCGCTTCCCACCTGCTCTTCCTGAGCCATGTCATCCTCACCTATTGATGGGTTAAGTGGCCACTTACAAGCTGACAGTTGCTTGCGTATCCCCCTCATGCAGCCTTACCACACTGTAATGTTCAACGTTCAGTCTCTGCCACCAGAGTCTTAGATTCCTCAGAACAGGACTGTCTTCAATCATCAGTGAATGCTCATCTCCTAGCACTTTCAAGAGCACTACTTACATTTGCTGAATGACTCTAATAACAGGGAAAGATTAAATAATTACGGTACTGCAATATGACAGAACATTTTGCAGCTATAAAATCTTGTTTTTAAAAAATCTTTGATATGAGAAAGGGCTGATGGAATACTAGAAAAGATAGTAGAGAGACAAGACTGTATCCATAATATGATCTTAACTTTGCAAAAACATACATGTAGACGAGCAGACAAAAAAGATAAGAAAACTTATCACCAGTTTAGCCTCAATTACTTCTGGTGTTAGGATTTGGCTGCTTTTGTTCTTTTTCAGAATTTCCTATATCTTCCAAATTTTCAGTGAGAAAGTAATATTTTATTATGTAAATAAAATAAATGTTAATATCTTATGGTATATTTGATTCTTAAATACATCCCTTAATTATTCTCCATCTGCTATTGAGAGGTAACACCAATATTGAAGCAAATTTCTACTAATACCCAATGGTTAGAGATCACAGATTTTCAGACGTTTTCAGTTCACACATTAAAACTACACATAACAAATATTCATCACAAATCAGCAGAGTGACTTAGTGTGTGTGTGTGTGTGTGTGTAAAGGAATTCTATCCTATCCCCATCGATTTAACCACTTCAGTGAATCTGTTTTATAAGAATAAAGCATATCAGATTAAAAATGATGTCAAACCAGAGTTCAATTAAAGACAACTTTGATTTTTAAAAGTGGTCAGTAGAAATTAAAAAAAAAATCTTTAAAGACCATGTGCCATATATATATATCTGCATAAACTCACATCTACATCACACCCCTTATTAAAATAAAACAATGACAGGTATGTACTACAGTTATGAATGGTAAATATTATTTGTACTAATTTTTCTGTGGGGGAGGTTTATATTTGTCAATTCATTCTTCTGCCGAGGATTCCCCTTTCATCTGATAGTTTGTCTCACAAGTACATCTTTCAGACCAGTTTTTGTGGTCCTCATACAATTATCCCTTTAGAGAACCAAATCTCCAGATTATTAGTAGGTGCTAAAGCTTTGGTTGTATTCCTTTGCAGTTTTCTTTCCACATTTACCCACACAATCATATACCTTTCTTGTTTCACCCTGTCTGCCCCTGAAAACATTACAAGTGCACCACATGCTAGTACATTTATGCCTGCTGTTTAGGCAGGGCAAGGCATTTCATAAATCACAGAAGCTCAGGTAATCTATTACTTAAATTACAATACTAAAGGTATTTTGGGGAAGTTCTGAAAATCAATTGCTCTAAAATAATTTATATGTAGTATATCTTTCATCTTGAGACTTTTTAAAAGGTCAGTATTCTCCCAATGAGGTCACATAATATCTAAAAGATCAACTACATACAGATATCTCATTTATTTTAAAGTTCTTTGGATGTAAGTTACAGAAATTAACTCTAGCCAGAGAGAGAGAACGGAGTCTTTTATTACAAGGACCCTGGGTGTTCTCCTGTCCAGTACAGCTGGGCTTCAGGATGAAAATGGAAACCCAGAATACCTGGGGCTCTCTCCAGACCTCCTCTCTGCTTCTCTTTCTACAGACAGCGATCTCTCTTTCCCTCAAATCTTTATAGTAGGATGTGGCTGCCTCGCTGCTCCTGGGTTCACTGTTTGATTCATCCATTTTAAGCAGCTAACGTGCTTTTCCTGACTAGATTCTAAAAATCTCTGAAGAGAATCAGACTGGCCCAGCTCAGGTCAGGTGTCCCTTCTTAGACCATTCAAATGGTGACAAAGGTGGAATCAGGTAGTCATGGCTTCTGGAAGCCTGCACTATGGAGTGGGGGCCGGTCTCAGAGAAGTAAGAACCACTGTGAGCTGGAAGACACGCTAAATTAATAGCCTTATATTAGAACAAGACCAGCGCCAGAAAGCACCTAGGGCAGCAGCTCCTAAGCGAAGGCAGAAGAGGCAGGGAGGTCAACAACTATGAACTCTAAGGAAGTTTTCACAGTGTTCTGCTTATGACGTACTTCTAAGCTATATGTCTATAGCTTTCGTCAATATTCAAGGGGGTCTATAAACTTCCCCACTAATAATCTTTACTCCAGCACACACATACACAATTAACTTATTTTTTTTATAACAAGCACACGCCATCCTATTAACACGAGCCAAACAATCTAAATCATTTAGGTATCACGTGGTGTGGTTAGAGAGAAATGTCTGATTTAACAAAATGTGATTACTAATAAAAAACTGAGAAGTTTTGGACCTAAACTTCCATAATAAACAGTCATGAATCCAGTTGTAAGTATACTGCATTTCATAAGACTTTGTCATTTAACAAGATTAAGAGAAAAAACTGCCAAACTCAGAAAAAAAATTTATTGCTACAGTTTGGTTCCATATAGATTGGTTTATTTAGTTTTTAAATTTGGTTCTTGATTTTGTTACATAGAAAATTATATAAGGAGAAAAAAATGTGAAAAGGAGTGCTAGGATTTGAGTATAACATGAGGGTTTCTAGGAAAAGCTAGTATTTTATATAATTTCTTGGATGACTTTCTTTTACCTTGAACCCTGTTAAAGTTACATTTCCTCAATGGTTCTAAATTTTATAGGAATGCTAATTTTTCTATGTCTTTAAGTTGTATATGTTGCATTTCTCTTTTATTTTGTAATTACAGAAGCAATATATGCTGATTGTAAAACATTCTAGCAATCTGTTACATAAAACACACAGGTAGAATCTTTCATCCCCATATTTTCCTCTCCAGAGGTAGCTAGCTCAACATTTTAGTGTTTTTTTTCCCCCTAAAAAGTTATATGCATTTTGAGCAAACATCTATGATGTGACTTACGAAAAATTCTTTTCAAAGGCCATCCATTATATTTTCATATCTTAGCATAATTTTCAATTGCTCAGAATCTCAATAACTTGATGGTATTTGCTTTTATTTGTCTCATTTACTTTTCTGTAAGTAGATATAACTTTTCAACAAGGTAGTCAATTCCCCAACTTTTATGTCGTTCTTCAAAAACATCAACCTTTTCAAGACATTGACTATTGCATACTGAACCTGAAACAAGAAGAAAAGGTAATAAGTTAAAACTTTATCAAGAATGCAATCGGGATTCTTCTAAAAACATATCAAATGATTTTAAAAACTGCATACTGGAGAATTTTCTTTTCTTTTTAATGAAAATGGGGAAATACTAAGGCATATTTTCTGAACTCTGAATTGTTATTATCACTTGTAACTCTTAAGAGCCAAAACACATATACCATCTCTCTTGAAGACTTCAAATGTCTTCAATATAAGCATACCACTTAGCTAAAAAATTGTATTACAGAGATCTGTCCCTTTCCTAGGATAAAATACTCTTCAATAAAATGGTTTCTGACTTAAATTTTATATACTTCTAGATAGTAATTAATAGCTTAATAACAGCTCAAAACAGTTTACTGCTGACTTTATTTAAAAAGTCACAGCACACATTTGTAACTTACCAAATAAACTTTTAATTTCAGCATCTGGAACATAAAATGGTGGGCCTAGGTAAAAGAGAAACATAGTGAAGAATAATTTCCATAGATCTAATTCTAAAGAGGAATAAATTCTCAGGGCCCACTTCTCAGCTTATTTCCAATGAGGTAGGCATACCTGTATATAACAACTCAATTATCTCAACAGGTGAAGATGTGACAGGGTCTCCTACCATCTCCTATCAAAGGCTGGCTTTCTGAGGAGATGGCAATATTAGAGGCCCATCTCCTGCTTAGACAAGATGGCTGAGCCAGCCATGGGACTTGAGAACACTGAAATCGGAATGGAGCTAATTAACAAATGCCTTTGGGGTTTTCTTCATCTTCTGGGTATCGATTTTTTACTATTCCTGCACTCACACACATTCTACACGCCTTCCCACTTGGCTAGGGGACACTAACTTTTAAAGGGAACTTAGCTTCTGCCCCTTTCTAGAATTCTCTTCTGGGGTCCACCCCCAGACAGAGCTTGCTATGTTTACTTCCTACAGGCCCTGCCCTAAGCCTCCAGTTCAGGAATGAAATTTAAAACAGATTAGCAGAGCTGGGGCCTGTCTCCATTAATTTCTATTTCCATCTGATTGTCCCAGACTTAACTATGGACACTAGGGGTCATCTTTCAATGAGTTTATAAACTCATTATGTAAATGGTTATAAAACACAGCACTTTTTAAAAAGCTTGATTAAAAATCAAAAAGGGAATTTTTACAAATTAAAAGTCTATGTAGTTTTCAAATCTTCCTGAAAATGAAAGTTTGGCCATGACAAAGGTTAAGCTTTAATGTTCACTCACACTGAAATAAGTCCAGAAAAAAAAAATCACTTTTACAAAATTAAAGATAGTTATAAAAGAATGCAATTGACAAATTATAACATTTCAGAAGTTAAAAAATAGCTATAGTTTCGTGACTTTCCTGCATACCTACTACCTCCCCATGCCCATTTCTCACGCCATCCTTTGACGAGGGTAGGTCTGTGTATGTATTTGTAGGCATTGCCCAAATCATCCCTACCACCATGGATGACACAGATGTGCTCTATCCGTAGCAGGGCAACCAAACCTCTTCTTCCTAATCCAGGGCTCATAAGATTTCTCTTTTATATTAGGGCCATTTCTCCCTCTTTTATAGTTTGAGCTATGAATGGTGAAAAAAATGGGAATGGAATATAAAAAACACGTATCGAGTGGAAAGAGAAAATGATGCTTGTAGTTTCTGATTGCCAAAAACAGACTTGTCTTCATGTACATATATAAGCAGTATACTTCTTATGGGATAAATTAGGAGAAAATAGTGCTATCCATGTCATAGAAGTACATCAGGAAACAAGGTAACTAGAAAAAGAAAAACAAAAACTTTACCTGCATGTTTAGTTGGATCATAAGAAAGAACACACAACAGGTAGTGAAACCCTTTTCTCGCCAGGGACAGCATTATGTCTGCATAACTAAAAACAAACACACACACACACACACATACACATATACAAGTATGTGTTACATTTCTCTACAAAGGCAAAATCTGAAGGGGATGAGAGGCGGGGAGAGAAACCAGCATTTACTTTCATCTACATTACTGAGTTTAATTATCCTAACAACCCAGTGAAGCCAATTCTCATTCTAAAAGTCAGAAATGGGTTCAGAAAATTACATCGCTTGCCTAAACTGGGAAATACTAAAGATGAGAGTCGGAATGAGGCCTGCTTCCAGAGCCCCTCAGACCAGAAGACTTCACAAAAAGATGAGCAGAGGCTCCTTTGAGTCCAATGTGGTACCCAGAGGCCCATCCACTTTGAACACATACTTCTCGAATGGCCACTCCGCTTCATGGTGCTCTGGGCCGTGGTTCCCAGACTGCACTGGTATCAAAATCCCTTGGGCACTTGCTTAAAGATGCTTGAGCTCCATTCCCACAGGTTAATTCAGTCGACCTACCAAAGGCTGTGGGGCCTGGCACGCTGTAGCTTAACACATATCCTGGGTGGCAGGCACCTCTCCAGGGGCACATGCAAAAGTCTCTTTCCTCTACTAAGCTGGGGAGAGACGAGACTAACAGGGAAAAGTTCAAGGTAGTTATGATGTTAAAGCTCTGCAAGTACGGCATGAAGCACTAGTGCCACTGGGCCAGTTGTCTGTGGTAGGTGCCTTGGGGAGCAGGCGACACCACTTCTTAGCCATGTCTGATTAGTTCAGAGTGGGGACCTGACCCTAACAGACTCATAAGTAAGTAGACTGACCAGGAGCCAGGACTGGGCCTGGTACAGAATGATGAGTTGGACCAGTCAATGTACTCCATTGGGAAAATGAATTAAGAGACCCAACGAGGAGTCACTAGCTAGCTGTGGTCATTGCACTGAAAGCTGGAGCTGTCGTGCTGTGTGGTGGGGGGAGCTGAGGAGGCTGAGGGTGGTGAGCAAGTAAGAGATGTGGGAGCAGAAATGGAGTAAGTGGAGACAGCTAAGTGCACAGGGTAAGAGGACAGAAGAGATGCATGCAGGGAGGTAGAGAGGCCATGAGAGACAGACGGACGGACAGAAATGGACAGACTGTCCAGCTCCAAGGGAGGAGTTCTGGCTCTTGCCACACCCAGGGTACGGTCTGCCGTTAGAGGGAGCTTTGCGACTATTAGTTTGCTCCCCACTGTCTTGTGGATTTTAACCATACAAACCAAAGCCCCCGGAGGGACTAATCTCAAAAAAGATGAACATCCTTAGAGAGTGGGAAATGCCTACAAAGTTACACATTTAGCAGAATTGAGTTAAGAATACAAATATGGTGTTTTATGAGGACAAGGAGGTCTCAAGTGAATCTCTGAGTAGATAAAAGACACTGATGTCACATGGGAAATGCCAAGCAGACCGTGGAAATGTGATGTGAATACTTGAGAGAAGGAACAGAGCTGGAAGCATAAAAATGATAAGGGCAAATACCATTTGTTCGGCTATTTCCCCAACATCTGGCATAGTATATACTTAGAGAATAGTAGGAACTTAACACGTATTTGTTGAAAGACTGAATGAAAGTAACAGGAGAACTAATGTGTCATTAAGGGAGCAAGTATAAGAGAGAAAAAGCAAAAGGCTAGGATGGAAATGACAAGTTTTAGGCACA
Source organism: Pteropus medius (assembly GCF_902729225.1). NCBI lineage: Eukaryota > Metazoa > Chordata > Mammalia > Chiroptera > Pteropodidae > Pteropus > Pteropus medius. Next base: position 4,531,640 of record NW_024342644.1, on the reverse strand, counting down.
TGAGGAAGGTGAGGATTCCAGAAAAGAGATAAAAGAGGTGTGGCGACAGAAAGAGAAGGAAAAACAGGAGTGTGAAGGAAAATATATATTAAGGAGATGTGGCATGGCCTAATTAAAAAAGATGAGGTTTGGCATTAAACCTTACTCATGAAACGGTTTTTAAGAAATTAATTTCATTGATGAGGATGCCAACCTTTTTGCCAGGTGTTAAGAGTTTAATATTTATGTGCCAATTCCAAGTTAGTATATGAATGATATTTGAATTGGAAAATATGTAGGTATGGTCACATTTTACTCAGTATGCTTTCTCATATTTTAATTTTTTTTCTAATAAGGCTAGGTACAATAAGATCAGTCACTAAAAACATCAATTACAAAAGCTCTAATATAATAGCAGCTAACCTTTATACAGTAATTTAGAGATGACATGGACCATTCCACACATATCATTTCTTTTAATTCCCATAACAATACTGTAAGTTAGTCTAATGTAAAGATCATTAGTGCGGGCTTTGAAGCCAAACTCCCTGGGTTTGAATGTCAGTTCTGTAACATACCACGTCTAATTGACCTTAGTTTCCTCATCTGTACAATGGGAATGCTGTCAGCATACACCTCACAGGGTTGTTTTGTGAATCAAATGTGTTGATCCACATAAAGTATTTCAAATAATGCCTGGCACATGGCAAATGTCCAACAAATGTCACCTGGAAATATTAGTGGAGGTGATGTTAGTAGGAATATTACAATTCTGCAGAGAAGTACACTGAGACTTAAAGAAGGTGAGTATTTTGATCAAGGTAACACAGCTTGGAAGTGACAGAAGTCACACGTCTTATACCCAGGTCTCTATGGCCAATTCCTATACTTTTTAAACAAAGATGGTATTGGATTTAGGTCTAATTCCAAATACAAGAAACCACTTCAAATCGGTAGAAGTCTAGCTAATTTTCTGGAATCCAAAAAAAGTACAGCATACTAAGCTAAACGGGCTACAAAAAAAAAAAAAAAAAAAAAAAAAAAAAAAAAAA